>NW_007730593.1:151289-160843 GCF_000696425.1 Galeopterus variegatus
AAAAAAAAAAAAATCTTGAAAAAGAAACTACCAGGTTTACATGGCTCCACTGGAGAATTTTGCCAAACATTTAAGGAAGGATTAATACCAAGTTTATTTCAAGAGAAAAAGAAAAGGAGGGAACATTTCTCAACTCATTTGATGAGGCCAGTTCAACATGACCAGCCATCAGGGAAATGTAAATTGAGACCACACTTACCAGAATGGCTAAAATAGAAAACAATGACACCAAAGTGCTGATGAGGATGTGCTCATCAGCAGTGCTTGTGGGAATGCATGATGGTTTTGCATTTCTAGAAAGCAGCTTGTCAGTTTCTTAAAAAAAAAAAAAAAAACTACATGTAATTGCCATATGACCCAGAAAATACACTCTTGGGCATTTATCTTAGAGAACTGGAAACTTATATTCACACAAAAGCCTGTGCACAAATGTTCATAGCAGCTTTATTTGCAATAACCAAAAACTGAAATCAAGTCAGACGTCTTTCAACAGGTAAATGGTTAAATGAACCGGCATATCCGTACCATTGTATACTACTCAGCAGTAAAAGGATGAACTGTTTATATATGCAACAACTTGGATGAATCCCCAGATAATTATGCTGAGTGGGAAAAAAAAGCCAATCCTAAAATATTATATAACATAATATTCTATTTATATAATATTTTTGAAATGACAAAATTTTAGAAATGAAGGACAGATTAATGATTGCCAGGTTTTAGAGGATGGAAGAACAGAGTTATAGAAGGGCAAAATGTAAGATTCTTGTAGTAGTAGATTTGTTCAGTGTCTTGAATGGGTGGTGGAAACCCGACCTACATCAGATGAAATTGTATAGAACTAAACACACATACACGAGCACACAAACAAATGACGACAACTGCATGTGAATCTAAAATTACCTCAATTTAAAAAATATTCTCTTCTCCCCTGTTCCTCCTAACTATGGAGCTGGTTCTACTTCCACCCATGCCCAAAACAAATCCATCTTGGCACCAATTTCTGCTAAGCCTTTGACATATTCTCAGTACGAACTCCTGCAGCAACCATCGATTGGTCAGAATTGGCAGTAAATTCAAGCCTATTTGCACATCATCATCTATAAAATGTTCTTCTAGAAGTATTTAATGTGAATCTAACCAAGCCTGTGGTCCGCACTGCAGTTAAAGAGGAACAAATTAAATGGCATCAAGGGAGAACAATATGTCAAACCAAAACACAGGACAAGTGGCAAGGAAGTCATAAAAAAAGTTATGGTGTATGAAACTTTCTTTCAGCTTGCTTTTAGCGGTACGCACACACATGCACACACGTGTATATAAGATACATAAAGCAACTGTGCAAAATGTAGATAATAGTTGAATTAAATGGTGAGTATGTCATTTTAGTATTCTTTCAACTTTTCTGTTTGCCTGGACTTTTTCTTAATAAAAGGCTGGTGGAAACAAACCCTGCTGGCCATCTGGGAATTGGATGATCTTTCAGGTCCCTTCCCACTGTGATATTCAGACACCGAAGTTCAAATCTTGGCTCTGGTATTTATTAGCTGTGTTCTCTGGGCCTTCATGTATAAAGATGAAGGCCTTGGAACAGCTCTAAACTTCTGAGTATCTTAAGGTCACCAGAGAAATTGATTCAAAATCTCTCAGTAACCCATTCACATTATGAACAATTCCCCATGCCAGAACTTTTTTCTTCCAACCTGAATCTTTCAAACAGTAGTTTAAGAATTTCCCTCTTCTTGTGGACCCAATAAAGAGAAATTCACATTATGAACAATTCCCCATGCCAGAACTTTTTTCTTCCAACCTGAATCTTTCAAACGTAGTTTAAGAATTTCCCTCTTCTTGTGGACCCAATAAAGAGAGAAGGAAGGAGAGAAAGTAATCTTCAAATATACTTACCTCCTTTCCTAAGTCATTTGCAGCAAGTCAAGTCAATATACGATTATCTTGTATACTATGTGCCATCACACAGGCTCTGTGTAAGCCTCTTTAGCCTTTCCCTTATCAATATTTAGTCATATTTGACTTTCCTGTGTATTCTTTCCAAGGTCTGTCAGCCCAAGGCCTAGTCAATTTTCTCCTATCGCTCTGAGCTGCCCAACCAGTATGTCTTATCCCAGGATAAGTCTCATATTTGATCAAAATTCCAGGCATGGCATCATCATTTCCTTCCAAGGCAGAAAGGTGAACATCATTATAAAGATTTAGGTCAGCAGATGTGCTCACCCTAAGGGCAAAGCCCAGCTTTGGGAGCAGAAGATTGAGAGCCCATCTCCACTATGAGAAATAGCAGTAGAATATTATAATAGAATACCAGTGATCACAAAGCTGTGAGGCCAGTGTGTTGGATATATGAGGCACATGGATTCTAAGTTTGTCTATACTAATAAATAGAAGAACTTATGAAGCCTTTTCTGTTTATAGCTGCTGTCAATTAAATGTGCATTTTTTTCTGTTTCTCTCTCTTGGTATTTTTAGTTATCTGAGTATAACTTCATGCAATCTTAAAAATCTGTATTATTATAATTTTAAAAATTAAGCCCTTCTTATTTATATTCTTTCTTACAAGCATATTTCTTTTACAGACTTCTGTTTCCCAAAATTATCTTGACACAAAGGAAATGGTTCTTAAACTTTGCTCTGAGAAATGTTTTCATTTGCTGATTATGGTTTATTTTGGTTGTTATTTACTAATCAAACTCTTATTTAAAGGACTAAGTTATCAACAGCACTAGCACAAAGAGGATGTTAGATTCTAGTAACATGGTTATATCTACTGTGTATGATCTGGTTTACAGATCTTATAAAGTTGGCAGCGGCTAAAGAATTGGAAGAGGAAGAAATCGCTTATTTATACAATGTAAATATGAAGGCGTATCTCTGTTTAATGATGCCAGAAAAGACTGTTAAAGTCAATTCAGCTGTAAGAACTCTGGACTCAGTGTAAATATTATTTCATTTTACTATTGGTCAACTAGAGTTATGAAGAAGTTATATAATTTATTCAAGTATATACAATTAGCCTATAGCAAAGCCTGGTTTCCTTGTTCTCAACTCAGTGTTTTGTCCAGACTAGTGGTAACAAACCGTGGGCCCGTGTCGCCCAGCCTGCTTCATTCACTCACATGTCCTGCGTGGCCCTCCTAGGCGTTTGAGTTGTCAGCACTGTATGCTGTATCTGAGGGTGTATCTCCTGTGCTCTTCTTGCTTGCCTAGCACCAGCTGTGAGCATGGCCCTGAGCACTGGGGAGGACATCCCAGCCCTAATGGCAACTTGCAGCTCTCCAGGACCATTGTAGGCAGACCTATAGGGAGCTGGGGAAGGAGCCTTGAAATCTGGAGGAAAAGACCAGAAATGGACCTCTTAGGGTATTCAGCTAGGAGTGACGACTTTCCCACAGTTTAACAGACCTTCCCAGTCTTCCCAGGGACCAGGGCTTCCTGCAGGTAAGAAAATGGGGAAAATATGCTTGTTAATCATCTTAAAAAAAACTAAAGCAGAGTTTTATCTGGAACTTGGGTGATTCTAGAAGCCCCTTTTTCCTTTCCCACCCCAGAAATCCTCTGACTGTGGAAAGCATCCCACAGTCAGAGGTAAAAATCTGGTTGAATAAACATTTTGCGTGCATGCATTTAAAACAGAATCATCAATCAATCAATCAATCAATCAATCAAAAATGTAAATGGTTCTTCTAAGAGAGCTCTTTCTCTAAGAGGGGTAAACCCAAGTGAAATTCAATGGAACCAAACTGTGTCTTTGACCTGTAAACCAATAAGTTCTTTGCCCTTCTGAGATGGCTCTGTCCGGTTACTGGAGTCATATGAATTGAAAAGAAGAACTGTTTTGTTAAGTTTCAAAATAGCCTGGAAGAGAGAAAAAAAGGTATGACGTTTTCTTCTTGACAACTTTGTGTAAAGCCAAAATAAAGCATATGTGAGTTGTCATTTTATAGTATCTAGTGTGGAATAATAAACAAGAATTCTTCCACTGATTCTTGAAGAATCTGTGACCTCTTCCTTAAATAATAAGCAATACATGCTACAATTGATTTTCTCTGAGAGATCTCTTCAGGCTGTCAATGAGGTCAAATGTGCCAGTGAAGAATGTATAAATTAGTAGAAATGGATGCACTTCTGGAGCTTGGAATAATAACTAAAAGGGTCTGTCCTACTCCGTAGTATCCGAGCCTTAATTTCATCCACGTAATCCCAATGTACCCGATTATCTCCTTTGTAAATTAAATACTCCAAAAGATATTCTTCAAGCCTCATAGAGACTTACCTTTCTTTGTCCTGTAAGGCTTCTCTCCTTGCTTTCCGACTGACTTCCCATGTGGAGACACCTATCTGGACAGCTCATTTCCAATTCATCCATTTGATAAATAGTTATTAATACTACAAAAGAAAACTATTCACTAGATGCTTATTCGGAATGGCAAGGAAGCCTCTGTTCAGGGCTGTTGTAATAGGGGAGAGAGATTGAACACAACTCCTAATACAACAGGGGCAAGTGGGGATTTATAGCCAATGGGCAGGGTGAGGGAGTGAATGGAAAATAACCCAGAGGAACTTGATTAGGTGTCAAGGGTGGGAGGATTCTCAATAAACTGGGTTAGAAGGATTCTTTGCTAAAACTGGATCCTGTAGGTTGAGGACATGAGCCAGGGATGAGGCCTAGCCAAAAAAGGGGCTCAGAGTTTGCCCAAGATGGGAATCCGTGTCCTTTTTCTATGACTTCCTGTGGTAGGAAGCTTCCCTAAGAAAGTAGCATTTGGCCAAACTTGAAAGATGAGAAAGAGCTCAGTGAAGAGAAGGGAAAGAATATTCTAAGTGGGGAGGAAGAAAGAAGAAATATTCTTGGTTCCATACACTTCTCAGCCTCTCCTTCGAGTAAGTATTTCTTCCTTGAAAGTTCTGTGAGTCTTGGAGACATGTCAAGCATACTGGACCCAGGAGTCAGGAACTTTGTTCCTTCTGTGCAACTAACTGCCCCTGTGGTTTCATTGAGCTTCTCTGGATCTGAATTTCATCACAGAAGATGAGGAGATTACTAGGATTTAGGATGAGATCTTATTCCGGGGACTATACCTCAATTGCAAAATATTTAGAATTACTGGTCTCTGCCCAATAAGTGCTGGTATCATTCTCCAAATATTGTAAAAGCCAGCAATTACCCTATATTAGTCCATTTCTGTTGCTTATAAAAGAATACCTGAAACTGGGTAATTTATAAGGAAAATGAAATTTATTTCTTGTAGTTTTAGAGGTTGGGTAGTCCAAGGTCTGGGGAATACATGTGGTGAGGGCTGTCCTCTGGGTGGAAACTCTCTACATGGTGAGCAGGGTGTCACATGGCAAGAACTGGCTGAGCAAGGGCGAGCTAACCTTCTCACTCGCTCTCGTATAAAGCTGTCAGAACCACGCCTATGACTACTCATTAAACCATCAACGCATTACTCCATGAATGGATCAATCCATTCACAGGGCATGGTCCATGTAATCCAATCACCTCTTAAAGGCCCCACCACTCAAATAGTCAGATTTCCCACCCTCTTCACACTGTTATGATGGGGGTCAAGTTTCAATGAGTTTTGGGGGGACATTCAATCCACAGCATGCTCCTTCCCTTTCTCCATACACACATTACTGGATGTTCCCCCTCACACTGTTATGATGGGGGTCAAGTTTCAATGAGTTTTGGGGGGACATTCAATCCACAGCACGCTCCTTCCCTTTCTCCATACACACATTACTGGATGTTCCCCCAATAGGGTGGAGGATATTATTTCTAGTTGAGAATCACTGTGTAATCACAAAGATTTCTGCTAGCTCTCTATTGCCTCATTCTAATTGAATTGTAAATCCATTCTGGAAGAACCAGCTTCCACCTTTAAAAAACCTTTTTTTAAAATTTCTTTGTTTTCATTGTACATATTTATGGGGTACAGTTTGTTTTTTCAATACATGCATATAGCTATTCAAAGATACACAGTACTTTGTTGTTAACAGTAGTCTCCCTATATTACTACAGAACCCTAGATCCCATTCTTCCTATTTCTCTAATATTTTGTATTCACTGACTGCCCTCTCTCCATCCCCCTCCTCCTCTTCCCCCCACTAGTCTCTAATAATCACTATTCTATTATCTACAACTACAAGATCAATTTCCTTAGCTTTCACATATGAGTGAGAACATGTAGTATTTCTCTCTCTGTGCCTGGCTTATTTCACTTGACATAATTTTCTCCAAGCTCATCCATGTTGCTGAAAATGAAAGAATTTCATTCTTTTTTATGGCTGAGTAGTATTCCACTGTGTAGATATACCACATTTTCTTTAACCATTCATCTATGGAAGGGCATTTAGGTTGAGAATCAGCTTCCATCTTAATCCACTCTCTCTCCAAACTTCCCCAATATTTCAGCTTGCTACAGTCATCAATTACTTAGAAAATTTATATGTTGCCTCAGGATCCAGTGGATTACGTAGGTGGATAGTGTCATCCCTGATTCCTGAATATGGGTAAAAAAGACAGAAAGTTCCAGCTCTTTCTTCTGCGAATGTTCTATATGAGCCAGAACTAGGAAAACTGTCCTTGTACCTTGGTTTATAAAAAAAGGATGGTAATGACTCTTCAACTTGAGCAATCAAGGATTAAAGCAGGAGGGAAAATTTGACATAGATCTTTCCAGAGGCTGAGCATTTAAATTTTTCCTCTTTTCTTTTTTGGAAAGTATGCTGCTGATCAAAGTAGTCCCTTTACTTGATTGTTTTCCAACTGACAATAATCTCTTTGATTTTGTTAGAGTATATTAAAGGCACTGAAAACCTTCTACAGCAAAACTTCAAGTCCTAAAATGTTGTATTTTCTCTTTGTTTGAGTACTTAAGTATTATAAGTTTGTCTCTATACACATATGTAATGCATTTTCCAAAGTTTGTTTTGCAATTAAGAGTGTAGGATATTCTGGGCCTTCTCTGAAGACAAACGTAAGCTGATGCTTTACAGTATCTCCTGCAGTGTAGCTCCTGTTATGTGGCAGCAATGAATAATAACCACTGGCTCTAATTGCTTAGAGAATTGCCAAGTGATAATCTGTGATATAATTAAGTAAAAGAAACCAGTGTTGTCTTTAACCACTTCCATAAAATAATTCCCCAGAGAGGCACCAGAGCTTCAAAAATCGGTAAAATAGGTAAAATTACCTGGCAGGGCGAAGTTCACCCTTCAAGTACACTGTTGCTCAGGTAGGAAAAGTCAACCAATCCTTTGGTTCTGTTATTGTTGTTGCTAAATGGATGTCCATTCTTTTGCAATGTATTAAATGTTATCTTTTGTTTGCTTCTGATTCCTAGAATTAAATAGGGAGAAAATAAGGAGTCTATGTTCTGACTGGGGGCCAGGAAGTGGGCTCTTTGGAGCACCCAGCCCACTGGCTGATGAGGAGATGGTGGGGAGTGGGCGGGCATGACCACTCTTTGGTCTCCATGACCTGCCTGACATGGACTAGGCTGGAGCATGGTGGGTATGCTCATTGTCCCCTGTTCTGGGAGAGTCCTAGGAACTCCCACATCTCTATCCTGACACATATGGTCCTGCCATAACTTTCACAGTCACAGAACTCTAGGCTCCAAATGTCAAGGTAGAGTATAAGGCTAGCCCAAATATACAACTTATGAGAGTAAGACTTTTTTCCCCATTACATGATGATTTCCTGTGGCTCTCTCCCTTTAATCTTTCATGAATTTAATTACTTGCTGCTGTTTCAGTGGCTTATGATTAAGAAGACTAAAATTTTTGAAAGGGGAGAGGATAAACCAACTTTGAAAACTTCAATCAGCTTATAGACTCTTTAAGTTCAATCAGTCTCTATTTAATCTTCTGATGTGAATTACCCATAGTTTTCAGGGTTCAGATTCCATGTTATAGGCAACTAATTTTAGAACCTTGGGACTTCTCTTGGTTGTAAGATCTTGTTATACTGCCAGAATATACTTATCTCTCTATTAAGTACGGAGGTTTGGAGTTTTCACTGGAGGTAGGCAATTTTCTGAATTAATTAAAATTATAAGATGTTGCATACTTTCAACTCAAGTTACAGGTGTGACTTCCATGAAATGAAACACATAGTGAGTTGTGCTAAGGCACTATCTAATTCAAGTTGCCTTGCACACTATTATCAGAGCTTTTGATTTCAGAAAGGCACCTCTTGATTACAAGAGTGATTGCAGAGTATCTTTGAGAGGGAAGAAGTTCAGGAGTGTGAAATCACTCAAAGCCACGTAGAACCACAGAACCAATGTTTTCCTAAAGCACCTTTTCATCTTATTGTCCAATTTCCTATCCTGAAAGTGATTTTATGATTATAAGAGTCAGACAGGCTCAGGAGAAAGAATATTCCATTTCAGGTAGTGACTAGTACATTACTGTGAACCCAGGGCAAAATCTATAAATGTCAAATGAATTCCATTGACACCCACATTAGGGGAAGGTCTTGCTGTTTGTGATCCTGATTAGGCTGATAAAGATCCTAGCTTCATGCTAGCATTCAATAAATCTTTATGGATGACTAATGAAAAAATACATAAACCTACAGGTGTTATTTTTGCGATTTTAGAAGATACTAGTTTTTCAGGCTCTGTTTGTGTGTGTGTGTTCTCCATCATAAGTTGTGAAATCACTCTAAATCATTGGACAGGAAGGCTGAGGAATTTGGTAATCTGCCACCTGTCTTTGGTTTATACATATAGAGCCACCCTAGCATGAGCTTTGGTTGGAGATAGAATGGTCAAAACAGAAGGGCTAAAAACAGTGCTTATTTAGCTGTATTAAGTGCTTGTTTGCATTCTTGAGACTTTTCCTAGTTTTTACTTTTCTTCAGCTCCTCAGCCAAGGGATTTACCAGAATAGACAAGCATGAAATTAATTTTTCATACTCGTTTAGTAATGGATGGAATGCTCATAGTTCACTTCCATTTGTGTGTGCGTGGTTTAATTTTTCATACTCGTTTAGTAATGGATGGAATGCTCATAGTTCACTTCCATTTGTGTGTGCATGTGTTTTTTTTTTAATTCTGCTTCTGTTCCCTATAGATAATGACCCAACCCCCATCCAGAGAGCTGAGTGAAATAACTCCCTTCCTCACTTGCATTTCAGGTTCTTGTAAAGTGGTATTTGGGGACCAGTTCTTTCCCAGTGGGCTAAGAGTCTCATGGTGTGCCAGCCTTCCTATCTGTAAGCATCCATCTAGCATTTACTGTTAACTGCTCTAGATTGTCATCTTCTCACTGACTTCCTTCATGCCCACACTAATCTTATGTGATTGCAGATGTGGCCTTTTCTTAAAGCAAAATCAGGGCAGGCTGTCTAGCGCACTTGGTTAGAGCACAGCCTTGTAACACCAAGGTCATGGGTTTGGATACCAGCTACCAAAAATAAAAATAAAAAAATAAAGGGCTTGCCAGTTACCTTACTGGCCAGCCATCAAAAAAACAAAGCAACAAAAACCAAAATCAAATCTGAAAGTCTAGTTTCTTTTCCTCCTCTT
>NW_007730593.1:161462-163056 GCF_000696425.1 Galeopterus variegatus
AAAAAACAAAGCAACAAAAACCAAAATCAAATCTGAAAGTCTAGTTTCTTTTCCTCCTCTTGGACCCATGGTGCTCAGTAGTGCACTTTTCTCCATAAATATAAGCCATGATGGAAAAAGTGCTTAAGGACACAAATTGGATATCAGCAACAAGCATGAGGGACACTGAAGAATAAAGAAATTTACCCACTAGTGAGCTCAGAGTGGGTTTTGTCTGTTTTCAGTGTTCCAGAATTGTAAGGAAATTTGGTTCGTATGCCTGCCTTCCTTCCTTCTCTAAGAACCGTTTGTTGAGCGTCTACAACATGTGGGTACTGGTGATTGTCAGGGACCAAAGGCAACTATATCACACTCCCTGCTCTGATGGGGCTCACAGTCTAGGCTGGAGGGACAACTATTCCTTTGTTATACACAGAACAGGAAAATTCTCTCCTGCAGACATGCCATCTGCTTATGGTGATATTTCATCAGACTTTAGTGGTTGGAATGCAGACCCCATCAAACCATGCAATTCTAGGCACCCCCTTGACAATCCCAATGTCAAATAATATTAATCTTAACATTGCGTGCTACTGTGCTGGGTGCTGATCCTTACTGTGTAAGAACTAGACATGACTACAGTGTCTCTGACTCTCTTCCTACCTGACAGAGTTCCTCTTGTGCTTAACAATACCACTGTCTTTCCTCTCTTCACACTCATATCTAATCGGTAGCTAAGTCCTGGGTACTGTCCCTCATGGTTCTCACAGCTCTATCCTTTCCATTCAGCTCTCACCTAATGCATTACCGTCACCTCTTCCTGATCTGGCTGCCTGACTTGGCTCCCTGCTTCCAGTCCAGAGCCCCTGCTGCCAGTCTAGATCCTCCTGAAGCACAGCTGCTGTCACTCCCCTCCTCCGCCTAAACAGTCAGTAGTTGTCTCAGCAAGTGAAATGAGGATGGATCACAACCACATTTCCAACCTTATTTTTCCATTCCTTTCACTCAGGCAAACTTGTCATTGTACCTAGTGCATGACATCTATGCTGTCAGGTTTGCTGCTGTTTAGGTGGATCCTTCTGCCCTTTCTCTTCTATGTCCAGTGTCCAAATATCCCCATTCCTTAAATGAAGACTTTTCAACTGCTCCCACCCCAGCCATAAGTGACCATTCCTCGTAACTCCGAAGCAGCCTGCAATCTCTGTTACTCTCTCCCTGATGTGATATTTACTTATGTAATAATGAAGACCTCTGTGGCGGCCAGCACTTCTATGGATTAGTCTAAGCCAGTTGCTGTGCTAAGTCTGCATGCACACTACCTCATTTTATCATTGCCAGTGAGGTAGGTGCTATGATGCTCCGTCTACGGATGAGGAAACTTAACTGCAGAGAGAGAAAGCAACTTGCTAAGCTCACATAAAGATATGATGTTTCTAGGAGTTGAACCAGAGTCTGCCTGACTCCAAACCCTGTGCTTCTAATGACCATGTTTCATTGCCTCTCATGTGCATTTTTTAATGTCTGCTACTGGTTTCCATCTACTAGCAGATATGAAAAAAAAAATCCTTTTATTTTATGTGCCTTCCTCAAGGTAGAACGTCATTAAATCTTTGAA
>NW_007730593.1:163947-187702 GCF_000696425.1 Galeopterus variegatus
ACGGCCGCTTATTTCCGTGCTTTACTTGAGGGAGAGAACACTATCTTCACCATTTTCATCATTGTTTTCTCTATATTATTTCAAAATCAAGGCCTTGTTCTTAGACAAGAATATTGCCTTTTGTGTTCTGTCCTCGAAAAACAATGGTTGCGGTGGGGGTGGGTTGGGCAGAGGATGACTGCCCCATACTCTGTCCATATATCGTTGTCATACTTGGTAGAGATAAACAAACATTTGTGATGACTCTAATTGATTTTATAAAATATACACCATTTTATTTATTTTAAAAATATTTTTAAATTTTAATCTTTCTTTCTTTCTTTCTTTCTTTCTTTCTTTCTTTCTTTCTTTCTTTCTTTCTTCTTTCATTTCTATCATTCACTTCTATCATTACACAATGTAAACTTTTCTTGCAGCCCTTTACCAATTTCTCCCTAACCCCCTCCCCTCCCCGTTTCCCACCTAATATACACTATTTTAGTCAAGCTTTTGTGACCTGAACTGAACCAAAAATTCAGAAAGCAGATGAAATGCTGCAGCTTGCCCCTTATTATCTAAAACTCCGCATACAGGAACTTGGCATTTTATATTATCAGATGTTTGAACAGTATTCAATACATTATTCCTTTTAATGGATGCTGACCTTTGCAGGCCAGGTATTCTCACATTATTACTAATAATAAGTCAATAGGCAACTTCATTATTCTGGTATTACAAGGAATTATATTCTTATACTAATGCAAATACAAAAATTTCCTGTACTGCCCAAGATAGGATGAAGTTATAAGAGATGAAAATTTGCTTGCATGATTTTCTTTTTCTTTCTTTTCCTTTATTTCTCTCTCCTCCTCCTCCTTCCCTTCCTCCTTCCCTTCCTACCTTCCTTTCTCCTCATCAAATCATGTGAGGCAGAGTTAAATCCAGGCTTTTGTTGTCTGCATGATCACCCCTGCTGAGAAAAGTGATTGTCTAATTTGACTTCCCAGCTAAGATTCAGGGTAAACTTAAGATTAATCTCTCAGTAATATTAATTTTACTACAGCAAAGCCAAACATTTTTTTTGTTAGCATACTCCTTGAACCTAATATTTTCAGAACACAATTTTGTGTATGTGTGTGGTTTTTGCTTGATCATCCCATTGAGAAATAAGGATACACTTGCCTAGGAAAATAATGACTCACAGAGAACATCCAACTGAAGCCTAAATCACATAGGAATTACTAGAACCCATTTAGGAAAATGTATCACCTGAGTTCCCATCCTAGACTTTTTCAAAAACCCTCAGACCTAGAAGAGGAGAAAATAGGCTGGACACAACACAATTAGATTTTGTACACTTCCATTGTCCTACTACTACCACCACCATGAAAACAGTGTGACCAAGAGGGTTATCCCTGTAAATCACTCAAGTACTAATACTGCCTCCTGTTGGGATACACTTTCCAATTCACAAAGTGCCTTTGCACATATAATTTTGCATAATACTAGCAACAACCCTCCACACGGAGGAACAGGGGCAATTGCTCCTTGCTGAACTTTGGTCTTCTGTGGATGGTTGCATGTATGGTGAGTGGCAGAGCCATGGTGTCAGCTTGATCACCTTCCTTAAGCCCAGGCCCTTTTGCCACTACAACAAAAGAGGGTTCTTCCCATGCTCAGAGGCCAAAATGCTTCAGAGGCTGTACAGGGGAAGCACATCTTTCCTTCCAGCTTGGCTTAGGCATCATTATCACAGAAGTGGAAATCACGCTTTACAACTGTGAGAACCATGCCATGGTTATTTTAGTAATTAACTTTGAAAGAAGTTTCAAATTGGATGAAGAGATAAAGAAACATGCTCAGATGCAATGTGTTTGCACCTGTGACAAAGACATAAATATTTGGTAGCAAATTATTGGCAAAACTTTTGTGGTTTATAGTGTACCTTAAAAAATTCCCAAGAAAAAATCATATACAATTAATCTTATTAAGTGTGAGGTCAATAGGTTTTAAAATAGAACTGGCCAAAGAGATTTAACTACTAATATTAATAGACTTCCTGTTACAGAAGAAAAATTAGTATTGAATATACACTGTAATTTTAGAATTGACTAAAAGACTTTCCCCTGCTCCTTCTGAGAAATACTGTCACATGCAACCCCATCATATCTTTACACGGTTATCTGATCACTTGCAGCCTCTTTTTTCTTATATGAGTCTAGCTGTGGGATCTAGGTTTACAATCTTCACTGAAAATTCAAAGCATAAATGGGTCACTTCTTGAAACTTAAGTATCTCTCATTGGTAAGGGCTTACTATTTTCCATTATTTTACATCTCATTTGCATTATGCTGTTGACTTAGATTTTAAAGCCTCAGGTAGCGATATTAAGTGCTTAACTCATGAAAACAGCACTAGAATCTAAAAATGAGTCATTGTACATAATCTCTAATTGCTCACAGTATAATGATAAAATCCTTGTAAATAGATAAACCATTCCTAAGTCCTAGTTCTTTTGGGGGAAAAAATTTAAATTTTCTATATTCTGGTAATATAGTTCCTCAGGTTTCATTGGCAATTTGGAGTTCACATAGTGCTTTCATACACGTTACCACGTTTGAGCTCATAATTATCAGTCTAAAACTGATATAATCCATAACTGACTATAGAAATGCTATGCAAATGATAGAAAAGGATGGAAGAAATGTAAATATCTAAATAAATATAAAGTAAATATAAATATAAATGAGTTGGTAGAATGAAGAAATTCTGGAAATGTCTTCTGTTCTCATTTCCACAATTTGCATGAAATAGCTGGGTTGTTTATAACCATTTTGGTTTGCTTAGAAACCTTGTTAGAATATTCATGGTGACTTAACTGTGGCAGATTACAAACTCTAGTAGGCACTTCTTTAAAAAAATAAACTTTTTATTTACAACGATTTTAGCTTTACAGAATTCTTGTGAAGATAACTCAGAGTGGTCCCCTATACTTCACATTTCTCCCATTATTAACATCTTACATTAGTATAGTGCATTTGTTACAACTAATAAATCAATATTGATACATTGTTATTCACTAAAGTCCACAGTTTATTCAGATTTCTTTAGTTTTTATGTAACGTCCTTTTTCTGTCTCACGATCCCATCCAGGATATCACATGACATTTAGTCTTTGTGTCTCCTTGGGCTCCTCTTGGCTGTAACAGTTTCTCAGACTTCCTTATTTTTGGATGACCTTGACAATTGTGAGGAGTACTGGTCAGGTATTTTGTAGAATGCCATCAATGGGAATTTGTCTAATGTTTTTCTTATGATTAATCTCTGGTTATGGATTTTGGGGAAGAAGATCCCGGAGGCGAAGTGCCATTTGCATCACCATAGCAAGGGTAAATCCCAACAGCACAATCTATCATTGGTGGTGTTGCCTTGACTGCCTGGCTCAGATAGTGTTGGTTAGGTTTCTCTATTGTGCGGTTACTCTTTTTTCTCTCTTTCTCTACTGTATTCTTTGGAAGGAAGTAGCTGTTCTCAGCCGAGACTTAAGAAGTGGGGAGTTAGGCTCCATGTCCTTGAGGGTGGAGTATCTACATAAATTATTTGGGCTAATAGGTATTTTAAATTTTAAAAATCTAGGTGGATTCCACAAGTCAAGGGTGTTATAAATAAGAAAGAGGAAAAAGATGAGGAAATCCATATGAGGAAGCCAAGAAGTGAGGAAGTCAAGGTAATGATTTCAGCTAGGGTGAGAGGTAGAGTCACACTCCTCAGCAGGGGTGAAGCCTCATGACTACAGGCATAGTCTGTCCAACTTTTTCCTGCCCACCCTGTTCCTCTGGAAAAGTGAAGCATTTGAACACTTAGAAACTATAATGAAGTCCATATTCTTTTACTTTTCTCCTGGGCTCATTCTGTGAATATAACACTCCATTTGCTGCCAGTGCCTATCCTGCAACAAGGTGCTGGTCCCCCAACTGCATATAGTGTTTCCAGGTTTCCTGGCAGAATTCAATGTCCTTTCTTGGAAGTGGATATTAGTGAATATGTGATGGGAGTGGGAGTAAAATGAAGTAGAGATTAAGTGATTTGCTAAAGATCTTCATAATTAATTATTTCTATCTTCACCATTCAACTAAAAGGTCTCCCTCAAAACTCTCCAAAGTTCTATTTGTTGTCAAATACAACAGTCCTGTATCCTTCCTTATTCTCCTTGATCTTGCTATTGCATTTGACTCTGTTAACTGCCCTCTGGTATTGGATAGCCATTGCTGTGTAACAAGCCGTCCAAAAACTCAGTGGCTTAAAAAAGCAATCCTCTATATTTGCTCATGCATCTGCAGGGCAGCTGGAATTTATCTAGGCTGGGGTCAGCTCAGTGGTTGGGTTCCTTATGAAGGTCTGCTAGCTGGCTGGGGAGTCACTGGTCTGTGTGTCTCTCATCCTCCTCCTCAGGCCAGCATGCTAGCTGTGGTATGTTTTGACCATGGCAAGGGCAGAAGGCCAAGAGAACAAGTGGTGACATCTGAGATCTCTTAAGAGCTAGGCTGGGAATTGGTGCTGTCATGCCTGTCTATATGCTATTAGTCAAAGGAAAGTCACATGGTCAAGGGACAGAAAATACACTGTACCCTCAATGAGACCAGAGTTAGTGTGTGGATGCCAGGACTAAAGTGAAGAATTGAGGCCACTAATGCAGGAATGCAATTTATCATGCCCTTGCATCTTGAAACACTCTCCTCTTTTTTTTGTTTTTAACATAATGCTATCTTGATCTTCTCACCTTTTATTATTTCTTAAGTTCTTCTTCCTTCAATGTCTGTACTATATGTAGACTTTACCTAAGGCTCAGCCTTTTGGTCCTAATTTCCTCCCTGTATGTAAGAAATCTCATCCTGGCTTAGAGTCTGTGATGTCCTAACAATCATTTCTGGTTTACCTTTGGGCATTTCCATATTTCCATTTGGAACTGCCTAAACTCATAATCTCTGGTCCCAGGCTCCACTTAAATCAATGTTTTTTTCCCAATACAAAGATATATTTCTGAAATACATCTGAAATACAGTACCTTTCGATAATCATTTTGATGTGAATGCAAAAACAAAAACAGAACGCTAATGAAGACTTACCCTATGCTAACAGGAGTACGACATTTCTGAAGATGAACAGGAAATAGGCCTGAAGGACAATGATTATGATGAGAAGAGTTTTAGAAAACCATTTTCTATGAGAAATGGCTAAAGTTACTAACAATTTTCTTTAATCTAGAGATTATATATGGCATCATGACCACTGTGTTTAGATAGTTGAAAGTGTGTGGTGTGGAAAAACCTGATTTTTTTCTACATAGCAGGACTGCTTCCAATGAGGATGGATTTGGATGTTGCTTTGCTTCCCATGAATTTGTCACCCCTTTTCCCCTGGGTGATGGAGCCACAAAGAATTACTCAAAGCCCATCTCTTCTGAGTAGTGAGAAGCCCCAAAGGGGTTAATCTCCCAAGAGAGAGGCATTCCTTCCATTTGGGAAATTAACCATGAATTTGGGTTCTCCCCCCACATTTATTCTCCAGACCAGGAAGTTACAGGAAAAGAACATAGGTGGGGTTATGGTTAACAATATAGGCTGGTAACATTCAGTAAAACAAGCAAGGTGACATTCCATAATGCAACTTGCAAGAAATTAAGAAGTTGGTCCACCAACAAGAGCTTGATCTTAGCAGACATTCTCTCTCCTTACAGCAATTTCCCAGTATCTTTACCTATCAATCAGTAACCTGTCTGTCCTCTGAGCCAGCACCCTTGCTGTGCTACAATTCTTTATCTTACAACAGAGACTAGCCTGGAGAAAAATTTCCTGTCTTTTGCAAGGTTAACATTTTATATGTACTTTTAAGAAGTTAGGTTAAACCTGAAACTGCAAGAAACTAAGCCCTGTGAAATATATTTGCTTTATAAATGTAAGCATTCTCCACATTTGGGGGAAGAAAATTTTAGGTTGATATAAGAAAATAACTTTTAGAAAGAAGAACTATACAGAAACAGAAAGGTTCTGCTCCCCCTTCCCCCAATTATTCATTAAAATCCTGTCCATCCTTCAAGACTTATCCCAAGTCTTTATCCCCCCCCCACACTCATCCCTGACAATTCAAATTTTATTCCTCCCTCTCAACTCATGTTGCTAATCTCCCATCCCATCTCAACTAAATTAAGTGTTCTTTGAAAGTAGAAATAGGACATCCTAATTTATAACTTCAAGCATGAAACACTACACTGAGCCTCTAACAGGCATTCAGGAAATTCTTACTGGCTTATCATTTCAATCACAGATTTCCTGATTTCTAACCTTAATCATCAGGCTTGGTTAGAATTTGAACCAGACTGTATTGCTCAAAAATTGAATCATTTCACACTGATTTCACAAGAGGATTTGGCTTCTGATTTTAATGAAAGCCTGAAGGGAGGAGTAGATTTTGCCATCTCTTGTCCATCTAAACTTATGTTTTCCTACTCATCGGAGAAAGACACTGAATGTAGAGATCCTCTAAGATCTAGATTTATAGCTCAGATAATTTGCTGGGTGAAACAGCAGAGTAAACGTGCCTAATTTCTCCATGTCTGAAGATTATTTAAGCACAAATCAACTGGTGAATGGGAATATATGCTGTGGAGGAATGCACACGACGCTGGCAAACTGACTCTCTAGCTGGTGTTCCGATCTGCCTGTTGTCATAGTTACTGGTGTATGCAAAGCAATTTCCCTCCCCAATCACACTCTGTAGACCTTCAGTGAAAATAAGCTATTCTTCCAGCTTTATTTTTCTTTATCCATGAATTGAAGCTAAAAAAAATGGCATCAGCTGCATGAATATCTTTATATTCTTAGCAATATTTTAGACATCCAAAAGTAATACATGAGGTTTCATCAAAATAAGTGCCTCTGCTTAAGGTCTCACCTCATTTGTTTGGCAGTGATTCATTGAGCGCCTGGGTACTGGAGACACTACTGTGGTTTGTCCTCAGGGGTGGACATCAAAGCTGTGTGAGGGAGAGAGATGAATAAGGAATGTATTTCAGTGAAATGCAATCAGTGGTGGAAGCCGGGGATAGAGAGCCATGGGAATGCAGGAGAGAGACACCTCAGTACATTGTGGGTGCTGGTAGGGTCAGGTCAAAGATCACCCTGGGCATCTTGAAACATTGTTCCTGGGAAGTTTAGCAAACTTCTTTTCAGTCGTTCTGGGTACAGAATGCCAGTGTGACCCTGCGGGCTGGGCTCACATAGCAACGGGGTGGAGGGGCCGCTGTGCTGTGGCCTGCTGCTCACACATGGCTCTCCCTTCTGCTCTGCCACAGGAACTCCTTCACAGACATCCTCCGCGCCATCCTGCTCTCGTTGGAAGTCCTTATTGAAGATCCTGAGCTGCAGATAAATGGCTTCATTTTAATTATAGACTGGAGTAATTTTTCCTTCAAACAAGCCTCCAAACTGACACCATCAATCCTTAAACTGGCCATCGAAGGGCTGCAGGTATGTTCAACAAATGTACGATACAAGGTGACAATGTACTTTTTTCTCATTGCAACCAATGTAATATTTGTCTTTTAGGACGGAAAAAAGGTAACTTGGATAAATTCATTTGTGAGTACTCCATATTTTTACCTCAGTCTGAGTTTAGGTTTTTGTTTTTTAATTAGTCTTCATTTTCATTAATAACTCTACTGTTACCTCAGGCACAAATTACCTACTGTAGCAATAATGAACAAAGCTCAGAGATGTTTGGTTTAATCCACCTGGGAGTTCACAAAAATTAAAACTAAGAACCATCTGTTTTATGCGCATGTCCAATATAGGGGCGGCAGGGGAGTTTTCTGGGGTTTCCAGAAGCATTTTGTTCCAGAAATACACCCTACGGATCATCACTTCCCAGCGTGTAACGTGCTGCAGTGTTTGAGCTTCAATGGATCACTTTGGTACAAACAAAGGAAGCAGATGACACTCTACCTCCTGTTTATGTGCCCAGTTGTCAGGACTTCAAGAAGGGGCTTCTGTGCTGCATGACGGTTAGAGTGTCAGTCTCCAGGGTCCCTTCTACTTTTTAAGTGTCAGTAATTCTACAAGAAGTAAGGAACTCAGAGCAACAATTCTGCTTAGCTCCTGTGACACATTATTACAACGCAAAATTAAGGGCATAGTTTGGCGAAATTTAGAATCAGTTATATGAAGCTTATGTCCCTTCTTTATTTTATAGGAAGACTGACTCAGTAGAGTGACTCCCTCCCAGTAGATGGCAATTGCATGCAGTGCTGTATATAGCACACTGTGGACACTGGATCATTCTTAGGTGAAGCAGCCATTGCTTGTGCTTCTCAAAGTGCACAACTGGAGTCCACTTTAATCTCCCGTCATACTCTAGTGCAGAGTGATCGGTGCCTTTGTGCCTTAGACTATGGCTTGTTCTTCATTGGCCCCCAGCAAATATCTAGCACCTAGTGGGCCTCTGATAGACATGTGTTTATCGAATGGATCCTATTTTATTGAAGTGGTTTTGCATTTCCCAGAGCAGGAGAAGAGAGCAGGCATTTCAGAAGAGGAGCAGCAAGTGCACATGGTTCCAGAAATACCAAGTTGTCCTGGGTAGCTGCATCTTGCAGTGTACTGGGGGTAGATTTTTTAAGCTGCTTTTGCATGTACTGACTACATGGAGCATCCTGCATTGCCATAAGGTCCCAACCATAGACTTGTATATTCTTCACTAGCAGTCACTTTCTCTCAGCTCTAATTCCTTTTCTCCAATATCCTCTCATCTGAGCCTCTGAACATCTAATCTCTCTCTCCTTAAAACTTTTATCAAAGGGAGTTTTAAAGTAAGCATCAAGGTTAATTTCATGCCGTATAATTATGCTGACCACATTTCCAGGAACTTTTGTATAAGCTTCATGTAATCTTATCTTTAAAAAAAAATACACCCCCCCCACACACATAGAGAGAGTACATTATATGTGTAAGTAGCTGTGATTCAAGTTCTATGCCTTTATAAGGTTTTTTCATAAATCAGGAATGACCCTGTGTTCCAATTTTTCTTTCTGAAAGTGTGTGGATTACATAATATGTCCCTTGCCAACTTCACTATGCTGACATGGGTCTTACTGAGTTAATGCATGTGAATGTGTTTGTAAAGGAAAAGCTATACATAATTGTATGCTATTGGTGCAAGAAATACTAGGTGCCCTTTTGTGGGGCAAGGTGGGTCTCATCTGGGACTTTGCTTGTCATGTGCCAGGCTCTAAGATGAATTTCACAATGTCCTGAAGCTCTGGTTAAGGAATAGTCCTCCTTCTGGGGAAGGAAGCCAGTGGTTTCTGGGAAGCTGAACTGGGGGCAGTTCTTGCCTCTAAGATACAGATTCTCCCATCCACACTTTTAGCTTGTTGTCTTGGCCACGCTGCAGAAGCTCTTGGGGTTACTGCAGACACCTTGCTCTTGCCCCACAGCATGGAGTCAGCTCCGGCCAGCCACTGACAACTTTTCACTCCAGGCCATCCTCTTTCTGGGACTGGGAACTTTCAGATGTTGTGGTTGATCCACCGCTGGCTCTCCCAGTGACCTTTCTACATCGCAGGTGTCTCCAACTTCAAGTGGTCATTGACCCCTCTGATATCTTGAAAAAGTCATAACTGGTGCTAAGCAGAATTCATCCCTCTGTGGTCACCAGTGTTGTGCATGTAGGGTTCCATATGGGTGTCCAATTGTTAGCCACAAAGGCTCAAGATAAATTCCACAGCACCACCGGCAGACTTTGGTGGAGAAACAGAAAACTATACCAGGCCAATATCAGTGAGAGAAGAGAAGCCAGGTTCTTCCTTCCTGCCATCTTCCCTCAGAGAGGCCTGAAGAGACCAGGGTGTCTGCTGGACTTGCAGGAGATTGCTGGGGAGGGAGATCCATTGTTCTGGTGCAGGGATCTTGCCCTCTCTGCTGTCCTGCCTTTTGTGGGTAGGTGTGAGAAAGTGGACCTGTCAGGGGGAATAATCAGACCACTTTGGTACCTTGTTATCTGGTTTGGGGTTTCAGCTGTTTAGAGGGTTTGTCTAGGATTACCTGTTGCTCAAACCCTGGGGAATTTGGGGCCCACCCCCACCCACACACATAGGTAATACAACACCTCCTGCAGGGAGAAGTTGGTGAGGGCCATCCCAGATAGCTCACTGATGAAACAGTGAAAATTAAAGGTCATTTTTGGTCAGTTCTCCACTTTGCATCACAACCTGGTTACTGAACCCTGAGGTTTAGTCCTATTACTTGTTTCATATTTATCCATAAAGATAGTTGTTCAAGGAGACCTTCAACTACTAATTATTGCAGTCTGGGATCTCCAGGGTGCAGACTCTGATGTGCAGATGAACACACAGGGGATTTACCAGGGAGTGTTCTGAGGGTCAACACCTGTAGAAGGGAAGCTATGGAAGAAAGTTTGTCAGCAAGAAGTTAAGCTGAGATTCAGTCATTTCCAATGAAGTCCTGAAGCATTCTGAAGCTGGGATGACCCTTCAGAGTCATCCCCAATTGGGGTCAAGGGTCTGGACCTTTATATGACCACATTGTTCAGTGATTGTGTGCTGGCTGCCCTGGGAAGGGGTTGCAAACTTGGGCAAAGTGGCTGTCTTCAGCCTGAAGCCCTGAAGGAAGCTGCTGTCTGAGGACTTTCTCTTGGCTGCCCTCCCAGTGGCTGGGGCAGTGTAGCAGAGCATCTACTGCAATAAGCAAAAGATGTTTGGAATACTCTTCAGTGCAATCTCAAGGAGTTTCCCTTATTCTGAATTTGGTGAATTGTTTTTTTCTTGTTTACACGCATTTCCAATTAACCCCAAAGTGGAGTTGATACCAGGTAATAAAGTGGTGATGGGCACTTGGACGACAACTCAATGACAGTCCTCTGTTTGGGTCTACCAGTTGTATTTCTGTACTTCAAATGGTAATTGTACTGTCTCTGATAACAATCATCAAAAATATGGCATGTGCACAGAACTTCATGTTTACGCACTTCTCAGGCTGAACTAATGAATTACTGAAATAATCATATAGAAGGCTGCTCTTTAAAAAGTCATCAGATTTTCACATCAAAAGTCACCCTGTATTAGCTGGTCATGAAACAGTATAAGTGTATGTACTATTTATTCCTTCTTTTAGAACAATGCTTTGAGGAATTGTCATTGTTTAGAATATTAAGTTGTCCTAGTTACATAAATATTGTATGAATATTAGTTCAAAAACTTTAGTTAAGGGCCGGCCTGGTGGCACACTGGATAGTGCGCCGCTTGGGAAGCGCGGCGGCGCTCCCGTCCGAGGGTTCGGATCCCACATACAGACCGGTTCCCGCTCACTGGCTGAGCGAGGCGCGGGAGCAACACCGAGGCTTGCAATCCCGTTGCCGGTCCCCGGTCCGGTACGGGGGCAACACTGAGGGTTGCGATCCGTTGCCGGACACGGAAAAAAAGACAAAAAAAAAAAAAACTTTAGTTAAAATACTATTTTGAGACTACCTGAAAGTCATTTCCTCTTACTCTGCTGTTAGAACTTTAAATGTCATCAGTAATGTATAAAAGAGCCATTGCATCTGTTTGTTACAATTTGTTTAAATTTTAATCAAACTTAAAGTAATGTTTATGCCACCATTTTAAAGCAGCACAGCATTATTCTCGATTCTGCTGGGGATTTCTGATAGAATGAGCAACGTGCTGAAGTCATGCTCCTGAGCTTTGTAATGTTTCCAAAATCAATTTTTGGAATTATTTCTTGTAAGTCTCTGCAGTCCAACCATTACAACCAGTGAACGGTGTTTATCAATGTTCAGCCAGCCCAGGTACTTAAAGAGCTTACTGTGCTGAAGTGTTTCACTTAGGAAGAACTATAGTCTTGTGTCCTGCAGGCTGTTTATAAGATGTTTGATTCCTTTAAGGACCCAGACACTTGTCATGGGTTTAGAGAAGCCACTTTTCACTCACTGGAGGAGATCCAAACAGCACTCTGTTTTTTTCTTTTCCCTCATTTCTGTACTCCTGTCTACTCTCTGGCCAATCTAGACACATTATCAGTTCATGAACTCTTTGTTCAAGGTTTACTGTGTAACCTTATTTGTTGTTGTTAAAGATGTTTTCTTAACATTTATATCAACTTTGATCCAAACTCTCCTAACAGCTTGGAGCCAGTCTAGGGCAGGAGGTCCATTACTTTTCCAACTCAACCCAGGTTGGAGGGGATTTGGAGCGATGCTCAGAGGCTTGGCCAACTGCAAACCATCTATCTCCTAAGTGTGCCTTTTTGTTATGCCTTTTCAGACCTTGGTCTATTCTCCCTGGCTTCCTTCCTACATTCTACTTTTTTCATCCCCTTTTCCAAAACACATGATATGCTCACTTGCCCTTGGGGAATCCATAGTGCCACATTCACTCGAAAGACTAGACACTTAAAAGTTTATCACATCAGAGGTCAATGTGACAGTTCTGGATTGTAAGTGAATAGATCATGTTGTGATTCAAAATTTGGAAAGGCAGGTTGGGCAGATGCCTTTCAAGTTAGTAGTAGATTCACACTGACTCTACAGTTCATATTGCAGACATGCAGATGTTACTGACACATGGTATATTCATTCAACATGAAATATGGCCCAGGTCCTCTTCTAAATAGGATTACAGTAGAGAACCAAGCTGACCTGGCTTCCAGGAACGTAAATTCTAGGGGCTTACTTCTCAAAGTGTAGCCCACAATCCAGCAATATCAGTTGCATCAGAAACTGGTTAGAAATGCAGTTTCTCAGGCGCTACCCCAGATCTACTGAAGCAGAAGCTGCAGTTCAGCAAGTACTCCAGTGATTTGTATGCATATTAAAGTTTAAGAAGCATTGCTCTAACACATGGTATTATCGTATCATGCAATGGATCTTGACGTTATGCACATCGGACTTCCCTGGAGGGCTTGTTACAACCCACATCACTGGACCCCACTCCCACAGTTTTAATTCTATAGATCTGGAGCAGACCCCAAGATTTGACCCTTCAAAAATGTTTCCAGGTGATGCTGATGGTACAAATGACACTTTGGTATGGCTCTGCATAGAAGACCTCAGGCAAGTCATTCACTCTCTAGGTCTCAGTTTCCTCATCTGTAAAATTTGGTGTCATAACAGTACCCACCTCATAGGTTCATGGTGGAAATTAAATACTACATGAAAAGTGCTTGGGAGATAGCCAACGCTCACTGAATGTTAGAGTATTATTGAAAGAATGAAGAGGCCAGCCCTTATCCATGGCTCCTGTGGCTCTACGGCATTCACTTAAATGAAACCACTCTCCATTGCTCCACGCCGTAAGTTCACATCTCTGAGAATTAGACCTCACCAGCCTGTTTGCTGGCTTTAAACAAAAGAGTTCCTTATCCCTGCTCACTACAGTTAATGACTTAGGCCTGGGTTGGTATCATCTGCCCATACAGTGGCACTTGAGGCATTTTTTCCTCCTATTCATGTGGTATGATTTTTTAAATTATCACCCGATAGTCAAGGGATGAATCCACTTCACTGCCAAAACAGATTAATGGGGCCAAAACTCACCTCTTTGATTCTGTAGGATTCTTTTCAGCAGTAACATGTACAGCATCTTTTATTGATACTTACAGTGTTTATGGATTAAAGGATATTGGATAGGAACAGATTGAAGGAAAAGGATATTTGTGTTTTGCCAAGAAAGTTCTTAATTCATGTTTTCTAAACACTGCAGGTATGCTTTAACACTTTCCCTCTAGGCAAACTGTATTTTACCTTCTCAGGCCACAAAGCTGTAATTTTGAATTTGCAACAGTACAATATGTTGTTATGGAAAGGTTAGAGGAATAAAATATCTCCTCTAATGCTCTATCTTCTTAAGTATCAATTAAACTCAGGAAGATAATTAAGGCTAATGACACTCTGGTGATCCTGATGGCAGACAGTATGGCCCATTTAAAATAGTTCCAGTTAAATAGGCCTATCTCTGTCATACTTTTAATAAATGGTATTTCTGGACTCTCATGCATTATAAACCTAGCTGATCTTCAGATTCACCCATTTAAGAAACAGTCACTACGCCTTTACTTGCAGCCAGTCACAAAAGAAAACAGATGCAGTCCCTGCCCTCAGGAAGGTTCTGGTTCACAGCAGAAGCATACCTATAAACAAATGATGAAAATCATGTACGGGGGCCGGCCCGGTGGCGCACTGCTATAGTGCGCCGCTTGGGAGCGTGGTGGCGCTCCCGCCGAGGGTTCGGATCCCACATACAGACCGGTTCCCGCTCACTGGCTGAGCGAGGCACGGGAGCAACGCCGAGGGGGGCGGGCCCGCTGCCGGGCCCGGGCCTGCGCGGGGGCGGGCCCGGTGGCGCACTGCTATAGTGCGCCGCTTGGGAGCGTGGTGGCGCTCCCGCCGAGGGTTCGGATCCCACATACAGACCGGTTCCCGCTCACTGGCTGAGCGAGGCACGGGAGCAACGCCGAGGGTTGCGATCCCGTTGCCGGTCCTGGCCTGGTGCGGGGGCGACACTGAGGGTTGCGATCCGTTGCCAGACACAGAAAAAGACAAAAAAAAAAAAAAAAGAGAGAGAAAGAAAATCATGTACGGAAAGGGGAGCATGCACAGAGGCAATAAAATCCTGGAAAAGGAATCCAATCTAGCCATGAGGAGTCAGGATTGGTATCATGGGTGAGGCCACACCTCAGCTGATTCTTAGCAGATGATTGTGGAGTAGCCACAGCCAATAGAGTGGAAGAAATTTCAGGCAGTGGAGATAACATGGGCAAAGACACAGAGGCACGATGTAGCTCAATAAGAGCAAGAAACAGACTTAATCTTATATTCCTGGAGTGCACAAGTGCCACGCAAGGCCACGTGCCATGCTAAGGAGCTTGGTCTCTTCCTGCAGATATGGGGAGCCACTGAACATAGTAAGGCAAGATGGCAACACAGATTTATATTTCACATGGGATTAGTTTGGTGGCTGTGAGCAGGAAAGGTTCAAAGGCAGGGGAACCAATTAAAAAGACAATAATTCAAGTAAGAATACAAATCTGAGCTACGAGTGATAGAAGGGACTCAGTTACAAATATGAAGCAAGATAAGACAGTGCTTGGTGGTTGCATGGGTGGGAAGTGCTGATGAAGGAGTCCGGGATGAAGCTCAGCTGTGAAGCTAAGGTGCAGGTCGATGGTGGTGCCGGCTAATGAGGTCATGCAGACAGGAGCACACAGGTGTGAGAGACCATGAGCATTACGTGAATGTTAGATATGTTGAGCTTAAGATCCTGTGGGATGTCTTCATTATTTACATAAAGACTGAGCCAAGGGGAGTGGTCTAGGCTGGATCTGTCGATTGGGTGGTATTTTAAATCACAGGAAAGAAAAGATCATCCCAAGAAATCCTAAGGCATAAGAAGCAGAGACTGAGAGAAGAACCCACGTGTAGAATAGTATATAGGAACAAGTTAGGCAAGAAACAGCCCACAGAGGAGAAAGGGGAGATCAAGACGGGGAGCTGTGAGAAGAATTAAGGACAGAAGCTGAAGGAGTGGGCTTCGAGGAAGGAAACCGTTGCTGTGTGATGGTGGCTGTGTAGTCATCAGAGCTCTGGGTCAAGGAGGGAGGTGGGGAAAGGGAGAGACTGTGTCAGGAAGCATGTCCCACGAACCCCAGGGGTGAGGGCAAAGACGAGGGGAGAGAGCAGGAAGATGGGAGTGGAAGTATTCCCTCTTTTCCTTTAGACAGGATTTTCACCAAAAAACTATATTAAGGGCTTTCACACAGCTGTGGAAAACTGGTCTTGCCAAAGGATTGACCTTTGTGAATTGCTTAGTTCCAGGTTAATATTTCTCAATGCACCAAAGAAGAGATCTCTGCCTCTCATGGTTATGAAATGAAGTGTGGCACAGCTGTCCAGGGACAATGTTCTGAATATATTTATGTAATATATTTGCAGAAATATGGATGCTTACAAGCTTCTAGTTCTGTCAGTGTCCTCTGGGACCCAGTATCAGAGTTAAGCAGTATTTGGCATTCTCGAAGGGCCCCCTGTTGGAGAAAAACCCTGTGGAAAATCTTGCCCTACACAAACAACAGTCTCCAGTGATCAAACAAGAGGTACTAAAATAATGCCTCTTGCAAAAGAATCAGAATTCTTTGGTTTTATTTTATTTTATTATTTTTAATTCAATTTTATTTAAATTTATTTTTGTAGGATATGGTGTATTGTTTCAACACTGGCATGTCCTGCACAATGACTCACTTAGGGTAGGTAGGATAGTTTTGTCCTGATTAGTTCATCCTGACCTTCCCCCTCACCCCTTCCCCTCCAAACCTCTGGTAACTATTATTCTATTCTCTACTTTTTTAAAAAAAATGTACAAAGATTAATATCCTTATTGCGAAAAGAACTCTTAAAAACAAATTAGAAAAATCTAAGCTGAAATGTGGTGAAGGACATGAGCAGACAAGTCTCACACCCAAAGAAATACATGGGGTTAGTAAGTATCTTCCAGTATCTGGCTGTGGGTAGGGGTGGGGCTGTCCCAGTCCCCCATCTCTCAGGATCCCAGGCGTTGGGTTGGCTTCCACAGCTGACCAGGATGGGCAGTGGTGCCAGGGGTGGGGCTAGGGTCAAGTCCAGCCATTTCCCAGGACCCCCTGGGCGATGCGCTGGCTCCCATCTTTCCTCAACCAAAACAGAAAAAAAAAAAAAAGAAGGGGCGCATTTACATAACAGAACAATTCAATTCCGAGATACTCTATCTTCCAGGCTCAGCTAGACCTGGAGTTGAAGTTGAAACAATGTCGTAAGAATCCAGTTTCTCTTTCTCTGTCTATGTCTCAGTTACACTTTTCTCTGCACTGACTTCATTTTCAGACAGAACTCTTTCACAAGCTGACCATGAAGACTCCAGCAGTTCCATGTGTAAGTGACCTCTGGTGTCTACATTCTTGGAACGAGTGAGTGGAATGGGGGGATTTCTAGCCAAGTTTCTATACCTGAACCATGTAGACTAGGAATGTCAAAGGGGTAACTCGCAAAAGATGTTGGACCATGACAAGAATTTCCACCAAGAAACTTAAGGTAGAAAATTAGAGAGACATTTTCTTGCAATTCTCTACTTGCTGTTCAGTATAGCACCTGGGAATTCAGAATCTGGGTTTTATTTCTGTGTAGCAACTAATTCCATGGATAACCTTGGGGAAATTGCTTAGTACCTGTAGACCTAAGGTTCTTTACAAGGAAAAACCAAGGGGGTTGGACCAGAGCAGTGATCCTCAAACTTTATCACTCCCAGAATCTCTGGAGGACTTGTTAAAACCCTCATTACAGGGTCCCAACCTTGTAGTATCTGATTCAGTGGGATGAGGGGGTTGAGAATAAGCATTTCCAGCATGTTCCCAGGTGATGCTCATGGTGATCCAGGATCCACACTTGATAACACTGGATTAGATCATTCCTTACAATCCCTTCAATCACCTAATGCTGTGAATCTGTGATTTTACCTCTGTGGAAATAGCCTTAGTGCCTAGCTCAGGGAAGGGAAATAGGATTGTCCTCCCATACCAAATCCAAACCATTAGAATGCAGTGTTGAGAAGAATTCTGAAGTAAACTTCACGCTAAGCAGAAAGGAATTCTGGGATCGGTTTGTGATGTTTGCCTTTCCTGTGGGTGGTGAATGGGCAAGCCTGCCACATCGGCTGTCCCTGACCTGGATATTTCTAGCTCGGGAAATAGTCCCGTGTTTGTGATATGAGAAATTAGGTAGGAAGTTATAGGGGGTGACAAATATCTCAAAGAAGCTCATATTTTCTAGTCTACATCAAAAATCAACAAATGATGGTGGTGATGATGGTGGTGATGATGGTGGTGATGATGGTGGTGATGATGGTGATGATGATGGTGATGATGGCGATGATGGTAACTACCAGTCTGGCATTTAAATTAAAATGCTTTCACACAGTTGTTTTTTTTTTGATCATCCCAACAGCCCTTTGTAGAAAGCAGAGCAGGGGAGTGACAAATTATCACTTCAAAATATAAACATGAAAAAGATTGATTGGGACAATCAATCAAACATCAATTCTGAATAAGATTTTATTTGTCTTAGAGGCCAACTAAAGACCCCAGACTTTTTGCTGTGTCCCACTGTGGGAGAAAGTGTACTTTGTTAGAATAAATAGGTGGTAAAGTGCAGTCCATTTTCAACAAAGGAAATCATTTGTCACTAAGAAAATAACAAGAATTGTTAGCCCCTTTAAGCCCAAAGACAAAATTTCAAAGTGCAATTTCTTATTTTTATATTTAGAAGGACCTAATTTCTGTGTAAACTTTTTATTAATGTGTAAGATACATTCAGATAACTACCCAAATCATAAGTATATAGATCAGTGAATTTTCAGAAAATGAAAGTGTCCAAGTAACCAAATGCAGATCAAGAAATAAAACAGTACCTGTGACCCTGAAGTACTGGGAACCAGTAACTTACTCCAAAGTAACCACTATCCTGACATCGAAAACTATGGATTAATTTTTCGAGAGTACAGTTTAATCTTTATATGTATATATAAAAGAAGTGACTTACCACCTCTATCTAGGTGTTCCTATCTGAGTCAGTCATTCTTTTGTGGTATTTCAACAAACGGGTGTCTTATCTATCTGTACTATTTGCATAAAAGATCTAAAACCATTAATGTCTATATTTGGAACTTAATAAATAAATTCTTGGAAATTTTGAGGTTAAGAAGTGCAGTAGTACACTGTCCTTGTGTAATTTAATTACACAGCAATTGTATCTTATAGAATATAGAATATGCAGCTTCAAATAAGTGTCACAAAATTGAGGCATTAAACTTATGTACTTCATTCTTAAGAGAATCCCTGAAACTTTCACTTAGAGCCTATTTATTCTCATTTTACATGTAATTCTTGTTGACTTGGTCATGTGGTTTTCAGCTCACTACATATTAGAAGTACAAACAAAAATTTGGTTGAGGGGCTACTCCACATTAGAATATAAACAATATCAAGAGATAACAGCTGACAGCCAGGGAAGAAACACAAATAACAGAATTCTACTACTGAAACTATAAGGCACTAAGACTGAGGCCATTTATAGAGGTTAATGTACCATGGCAGTCCTGAGAGCATCAGCATATCACAGAATATGATGTGCATAGCCATGATCCTGAGCAATGTGGAATAGTCTCTGTCACATCCAACAAGCATTATTTTGGGGGGTGGGGGGTTAGTGGGTGGCCAGGGATTGAAATCTGGACTTCAGTGTTATCAGCACCACGCTCTAACCAACTGAACTAACTAGCCAGCCTCAACAAGCATTATTAAAGATGTCACAGAAATGTGTAAAATATTCTAGGGATTTTCACATAAAATAGTTCTAATATGATATAAAAAATTTTACAACTTGAGACAAACCCTTAGTCACTAATATATTTTAGGAACTCCAGAGATTATTAATTATCTGAGGGTTTAAGAGAGTGAAAATAGTTATTTTACAGTGTATTTATAAAATACTTGCAGTTTCCACGTGACTGAGAGAGTCCTTTGAAGGCTCACCTTTCAGATTCCCTGAAATGGAAGAACAGTAGATGCTCTCAGTGGTTGAAATCTGTAACATTCTCTAAACTCAACTTCAGCTGCAAAACCCCACCCTTTGGGTTCATTACACGCGCTCACTACAATAAGACTTTAAAAAATACTGGTAAACCTGGCAAATAAAAATAAGAAAGTGAAATTTACACACAACCTTACTCAGAAATATACATTTTAAACCTGAGCACCTGTTCTTTTCACTTTACGGTACACAGTAAACAGCTTCCTAGTTCTTTAAATATTTTACCTCTACGTCATTTGTGATGACTACATAGTATTTGACTACTTAATTACATAACAGGTTAACTGATTCCCAATTGTGGAAGGTTTAGATTGTTCCCAGTTTTTTCAGTATTGTATAAACGGATGACATAAATACCTCTCTATCTAAATTTTTGCCCACATAAATTACTTCCTTAGGATAAACTTCTGGAGGTGAAGTGCACCTTGACAATGCTCTGCAGAAGAGCTTTCTTACATTCACCTGCCGTGTCTGAGGAGGTCTGCTTTTTGAACCAAAACTAACAGTGGGTATTGAAAATGAGTTTTTGTTATTTGCAACCTCTCCACGATGTCTTCACCACACAGCATCTTTTTGTTTTAATTTGCTTTGATTACTTTGATTACTAGTAAGGTAGAACAATTTTTCTTAGGTTTATTAGACATTTCTATTCTCTTTTCAATGTATTGCCTATTAATGTACTTCAGTCATTTTTTATTGGGGTTTGTAAATCTTGTTTTATTACTAATTTATAAGAGATTTTTGTTACTTCAGGAAATTAACATTTCATCTCATGTCACAAATATTTTTACACAACTTGCATTTACAATGACTAGTGTTTATGTTTGCTGTTCTTGTTTAAAGCAGTTAAAAAATGTTTATATGATCAAGTCTGTTAAAATGCCTTTGCTAAGATTTAGAAAGTCTTTATTTATCCCAAATGCTATATAAAATTCACCAGTATTTCCTTCTGGATGTAGATTTTTTTTTAATTTATCATTTTAATCTGTTTGGAATTTATATTTGAAAAGATGTGAGGAAAGAATCCAACCTAATTGTTTCTCTGTGTATTTCCATTTGTCCTAATACTGGTTATTGGATAATGCATTCTGAAATGCACTTTTAGAAGACTAAATCAATGCTGAGGGGCTGTTAGAAGGATGGTGATGCCAGAACTCGAGTTATTTATTGGATACTTTCGGTAAGAAATGTGAACCAATTATTGATCACTATGAGTAATGTGAATTGGCAAAGAATGTTGAGATGAGACTCACTTCAATTCAACAACTATTTATTCAATCCACCATAGTGTTAAAATTCCCAGCAGGCACAGGTGGAGGACCCAGGTAGTCAGAGTCCCAGGACAGCATGAAGACTTGCTTGGTGTTTCTTCGGGGCCACCTGGGAGAAGAGGAGAAATGAGATGGGTCAGCCAACAGGGCCCCCATTGTAGGGCTCAAAATCTGGACTGAGAGATTGGAAAATACCTTTCACTGCTGAGGAATTCTAATGTATCTAGTCATAAAGATGATTTCTCCTGCTTCTATAATAGACTGGATTTTAATCATTTAAAGATGTTTAATGTAGAGTATTAACAATGTGAAAAAAACAGGAAGATTAAGCTAATGCCAGCTCAACTGAATTGTCATTAGTTGAGTGGAGTAATCCCTAATGCCCTAATCTGTGGACTCATTCAGGATTTGGAAGAAATTATGAATAACTTTTTCCATTAACTGAATGAAAAAGATTAATTAAGATATTGCTGAAATATTAATTAAGATATTGCTGGAAAAAAAACCCAAGATTATAGGGCAGTACTAAAGTGGGTTTTAAGATTTTGGAAGGGGAAAATCAATTCTGAAAGAAAATCTGTGGAAGAGAAGATTATGAAAGACTCAGAAGCTATGAAAGAAATGACATCTTCATAGATCGAAAGCATGAGAACCTTCTGAAACACTTTTCTCAGGTCGCAGCATGTTATCATTGAGTACTTTGGTACAGAGTTCTATTTCTTGATTGTTCTCGTGGTTCTAATATAATCCTTGTATTTCTTCAAATTTATTAAAAATTAAGTGTCTGACATATAACACATTCCTTAAGAGAGTTAGCTACATAAAATAATTCTGTTAGCCCTAAATATGATAGAACTGTAAAGAAAATAGTAAAGTCTAAGCCTAAACCTAATCAATATTTAAGAGCTGCCGTAAGCTGCCCTACTCTACATATTCAAGTTTATTTATTAGTGCTGCCCAAGACTGTCTCCCTTTCTTGTTTTAGTTGCCTAATTTTCTCTCTGATTACAAATGAATTATAAAATCCCTATCTTTGCATTCCTACTGGTACTTCAGCCTGTGATGCTGCCAATTCCCTACCCTTTTTACCTTTTTAAATCTTATCTATCACTAGATCAAACCTCACCTCCTCGGAGGATTTTCTCTAGATATTCTAATTCTTGATAAACTTTTCTTCCCCTAAACTCTTCTAGATCACTCAACTTTATATCCAAAAGGGAACTTGGGGACGGTATATATAAGTGGGGCTAAAACGTTACCATGCTTCAGAATCCACAGAAGAATTTTAAAATAAAAAAGACTGCTGGGGGCCGGCCTGGTGGCGCACTGCTACAGTGCGCCGCTTGGGAGCGCGGCGGTGCTCCCGCCGAGGGTTCGGATCCCACATACAGACCGGTTCCCACTCACCGCCTGAGCGAGGTGTGGGAGCAACACCGAGGGTTGCGATCCCGTTGCCGGTCCCGGTCCGGTACGGGCGCGACACTGAGGGTTGCGATCCGTTGCCGGACATGAAAAAAGACAAAAAAGGAAAAAAGACTGCTGAATAGTATTCCATTGTGTATACATACCACATGTTCTTTATCCATTCATCCATTGGTGGACACTTAGGTTGCTTCCATATCTTAGCTATTATGAATAATGTTGAAATGAACATAGGATTTCAGATATACCTTCAACATACCAACTTTAATTCCTTTGGATATGTGCCCAGAAATGGGACTGCTGGATCACACAAATAGTTTTTTGAGAAACCTCCATACTATTTTTTTAAAGACTGTACTAATCTACATTCCCACCAACAGTGTATGAGGGTTCCCTTTGCTCTAGATCCTCACCAACATTTGTTACCATTAGTCTTTTTGATCATAGCCATTCTAAAAGGTGTGAGATGATATCTCATTGTAGTTTTAATTTGCATGTTTCTGATGATTAGAGATGTTGAGCATTTTTTTCATATATCTATTGGCCATTTGTATGTCTTCCTTTGAGAAATGTCTGTCCAGATCTTCTGCCTATTTTTTTTTTTTTGCCTTTTTTCGTGTCCGGCAATGGATCGCAACCCTCAGTGTCGCGCCTGTACCGGACCGGGACCGGCAACGGGATCGCAACCCTCGGTGTTGCTCCCGCACCTCACTCAGCCAGTGAGCGGGAACCGGTCTGTATGTGGGATCCAAACCCTTGGCGAGAGCGCCGCCGCGCTTCCAAGCGGTGCACTGTAGCAGTGCACCACCAGGCCGGCCCAGATCTTCTGCCTATTTTTCAATTGGGTTATTTGTTTTCTTGCTGTTGACTTGTTTGAGTTCCTCATATACTTTGGATATTAGCCCCTTATCATATGTATTGTAGATATACATCATGAAATACTATACAGCCTTAAAAAAGAAGAAAATTTTGTCATTCATGACAACATGGATGAACTTGGAGGACATTATGCTAAGTGAAATAAGCCTGGTACAGAAAGACAAATACTGAGTGATCTCACTTATATGTGGAATTTCAAAAAGTCGATCTCATCAAAACAGAAAGAAAAGTGGTTATCAGAGGCCAGGGTGGGGGAGAAATGGGGAAAGGAGAGATGGTGATCACAGGATATAAAGATTCAGTTAGATAAGAGGAATAAGTTTTATTGTATTGTAGATTACAAAATGACTAAAAAAAATAGATTTTTAATGTCCTCACCACAAAAAAATAAGTTGGTGAGATGATAGATATGTTAATTAGCTTGATTAATTCTTTCTACAAAGTATATATACATCAAGGCATCACAGTGTACTCCATTAACATACACAAATATTTTTTGTCAGTTACAGCTAAATTAATTA
>NW_007730594.1:0-2476 GCF_000696425.1 Galeopterus variegatus
GTCATCTGCAAAGAGATACAATTTAACTTCTGTTTTGTATGCCTTTTCCCCCTCTTTTTCTTGCCTAATGTATCTGGCTAGGATTCCCAGTACTATGATGAATAGAAGTTGTGAGAATGGTCACCCTTGTCTTATCTCAGATCTTAGAGGAAAGTTTGCAACTTTTCACCATTGGTTATGTTAGTTGTGTGCTTGTCATGTATGATCTGTATTATGTTGATGTACCTTCTCTCGATACCTAATTTGTTGAGAGCTTTTAATCATAAAAATATCCTGAATTTTACCAAATGCTTTTTCTGCATGTACTGAGATGATTATATGATGTGTATCCTTCATTATGGTAATGTGATATATCACATTCATTAATTTGCATATGTTGAAACATCCTTGCATCTCAGGGATAAATCTCACTTGATTATCATTTAGTCCTTTTAATGTGCTGTTGAATTTTGTTTTCTAGTATTTTGTTAAGAAATTTTTACCTATGTTCATCAGAGATATTGGCCTGAAATTTTAATTTCTTTTAGTGTTCTTGTCTAGCTTTGGTATAAAGGTAATTTCAATCTTGTAAATGAGTTTAAAAGTGTTTTCTCTTCAATAATATTTTGAAAGAGTTTGAGAGTGATTGGTGTTAATTCTTTAAATTTTTGGTAGAATTCGTCCCTGAAACCATCTGGTCTTAGGTTTTTGTTTATTGGGATATTTTTCTATTCTGCTTCAATCTCCTTACTTTTTATTAGTCTATTTGGATTGTTTATTTCTTCATGATTCTTTCTTGGTAGGTTGTATGTTTCTAGAAATTCATCCATTTCTTCTAGGTTATCAAGTTCATTGTTGTATAATTATTCATGGTCATCTCTTATGACCTTTAGATTTCTGTGGCATCAGTTGTAATGTTTCCTTTTTTGTTTCTGATTTTATGTATTTGAGTCCTGTCATGGTTTTCCTTGATTAATCTAGCTAAAGGATTTGTGAATTTTACTTATATTTTCCAAAAAAAATAAAAAAGTTCAGTTTTATTGCTATTTTGAGTGGTCTTTCTAGTCTCTGTTTCATTTATTTCTAATCTAATCTTTATTATTTCCTTCCTTCTGTGTTCTTCAGGCTTTTTCTTGAAACGTGAAACTAGATTGTTTATTTGAAATCTTTCTTATTTCTTAATGTAGATATTTATGGTTATAAACTTCTCTCGTAAAACTCTTGATGATGCATTTCATAAGTTTGGTACGTTGTGTTTTAATTTTTATTTGTCTCAAGATACTTTTCTGTTTCCCTTTTGATTTCTTCATTGAACAATTGGTTGTTCAGTAGTGTGATGTTTAATTTTCACACATTTGTACTTTTCCATTTTTTCTCCTATTAGTGACTTATAGTTATGTACTAACGTGGTTGGAAAAGATACTTGATATGATATTATTATAATCTTCATAAATTGGTAAGACTTTTTCACAGCCTAACATATAATCTATTCTGCAGAATGTTCCATGTGAGCTTAAGAAGCATGTATATTCTGCTACTGTTGTGTGTAATATACTGTATATGCTTGTTAGGTTCATTCTGTCTATAGTGTTATTCAAATCTGCTGTTTCCCTATTGATTTTATGTCTGGATGATGTATCCATTGTTGATAGTGGGGAATTACTGCTATTATTGTATTGCTGTCTATTTCTCTCTTCAGTTTTTTTGATAACTGCTTTATAAATTTAGGGGCTCCAATATTGGGTGTACATATATTTATAATTGTTATATTCTCCCCATAAATTGAGCCCTTTATTATTGCATAGCAGTCTTCTTTGTCTTCTGACAGATTTTGACTGAAAATCCATGTTGTCTAATATAAGTATAACCACCCTGCTCTATTTTGATTGCCATTTGCAAGGATTATTTCTTTTTATCCCTTCACTTTCATTCTGTGTGTGTATTTGTAGGCAGCCTATAGCTGGATATGCTATATGTTTTTTTTTAAATCTGTTTATCCACTTTGTTTCTTTTGATTAGAGAATTTAATCTATTTGCATTTGAAGTAATTATTGATAGGTAAGGACTAGCTATTGTCATTTTGTTAATTGTTTTCTATTTTATCATTTGTTTGCTCCTTTCTTCCTTGCTTGCTGTCTTCTTTGTGATTCGTTGATTTACTCTTATGGTACGCTTTGATTTCTTATCTTTATCTTTCATGTGTCTACTAAGGGTTATTTTCTTTGAGGTTACCATAAGAATTACAAAAAACATCTTATAGTTATAATGTCTGGAGCCATAGAGCCTGGCTGCCTGCCTGTCTGGAGCCAAAGAGCCCTCCCAGCCATTGCCTCGAGGCCTCAGAGCCTTGTTTGCTGTTATCTTCCATCCCTCCCCAGCCTGTGCACTATGGGTGTAGGTAACTTTGCAACTTGCCATAGATAACAGGAATTTTCGATTTACTGGAACAACCCGCCCTGCGGTTTTCTCAGTAAACCATCTGCTGCTCACTTCCTTA
>NW_007730594.1:3359-4630 GCF_000696425.1 Galeopterus variegatus
CTTGATCAGAATACTGTCTTGTCTCCATTTCTCGTGTCTCTTGTCCCATCCAATTCCCACTACCCTCCAGGGTCCTCATTGAATATCCCGTGGGTCGGGACATTATAACAGTCTATTTTAAGCTGATAACAATTTAAATTCAGTTACATGGAAAAACCCTACTCTTTTACTGCTCCACCACAATATTTTATACTGTTGATGTCACTCTTTACATGTTTTTATACTGTGTAACCATTAAGAAATCGTAGATATCAAAATTTCCAATACTTGAATCTTCCAACTTTTATAGAAAAGAGTGATTTATGCACCACTGAACTCCTTTAGCATTTTTCTGCCTTGAAATGTCTTTATATCTCCTTCATTTCTGAAAGTGTTGCTAGTTATAGTATTCTTGGATGGAAGTTTTTGTCTGTTTGTTTTGTTTTGTCTTTCTTTCAGCACATTAAATATACCCTCCAATTCCATCCTGGCCTGCAAGGTTTCTGCTGAGAAATCCACTGATAGCCTTGTGGACATTCCCTTGTATGAGATGACTCTCTGTTCTCTTGCTGCTTTAAAAAATTTTTATCTTTGTTTTTGACTTTTGATAATTTGATTATAGTTTGTTTCAGGATAATATTTTTTTGTTTAACTTTGCAGTGCACTTTTAAGTTTCATGAATCTTGATGTCCATATCCCTCCCAGATTTGGGCAATTTTCAGCCATTATTTCTTTAAATAAGATTCTGACCCTTCCTCTCTTTTCTTACTAGCACTTCCACAATATCTATATCATTTATTAGCAGTATCCCATCATACTTTCTATACTTTTTTTATTCCATTTTTTCCCTTTTTGTTCCTGTAACTAGCTAATTTCTTTTCTTTTCTTTTCTTTTTTTTTTTTTTTTCTGTTTTGTGACCAGTAAAGGGATCGCAACCCTTGGCTTGGTGTCACCCACACTGCACTCAGCCAGTGAGCACACCGGCCATCCCTATATAGGATCCGAACCTGCAGCGGGAGTGCTGCTGCGCTCCCAGCGCCGCACTCTCCCGAGTGAGCCACAGGGTCAGCCCCTTATTTCTAATAACCTGACTTCAAGGTCATTGATACTTTTTTCTGTATGACCAAGCATGCTGTGGAAGCTCTTGCTTGAATTTTTCAGTTTGTCATTGTATTCTTTAGCTCCAAGGTTTTCATTTCTTTAATGGTGTCTATTTCTCTAATAAATTTCTCATTTTGTTCACATGATATTTTTGACTTTCCTTAGTTGTCTGTTCATTTTCCCTTTCATG
>NW_007730594.1:5502-15501 GCF_000696425.1 Galeopterus variegatus
TCATTTTGTTCACATGATATTTTTGACTTTCCTTAGTTGTCTGTTCATTTTCCCTTTCATGTCTTTGAGCTTCATAAGGTGATTATTATGAATTCTTTGGTAGGCAATTCATAAATCTTCATTTCTTTTGGGTTGGTTATTGGAGCCTCATTAGTTGTCTTTAGTGGTGTTATATTTGCCTGATTCTTCATGATCCATATAGGCTTGTATTGGTGTCTGAGTATTTAAAGGTGCAAACACTTCTTTCATCTATACAAACTGGCTTTAGCAGGTAAAGATCTTCCCTGTTGGGTACCTGGGCTAATGGGATTGCCTCTGTGATGTGGTTGTATGGGATTAGAACCAGATCATGTGCCTGCTGCTATAGCCACAGTGGCATCTGCAGCTGATAAGCCTGTTACCAGGGCCTCAGGCAGACATAGATTTTATCTGGTCCCTAGGTGGATAGGACTGCTTCCAGGATCTTGGTCAGTAGGGTTAGTGCTAGGACAAGTGTCTGCTTCAGGGTCTGCAAGTTGGTCTGCAGATAGCAGGCCTGTTACCAGGTATGTGGATGGGTATGACTCCTGCCAGGTCACTGGGAAGGTACCTGAGAAAGCAGGACTGACCCCAGACCATGGCAGAGAGGAGCTGAACTGAGTTACCTGTATGCTTCCAGGTCTACAGCTAAGACCAATGTCTGTAAGCCTACCTCTAGGTGTACAGAAGGGTAAGCCTCCTTTCAAGTTCCTATATGGGCAGGATTGCCCCTGGACCATGGCTGAGCAGAATTGGAGTCAGGTTAAGGGGCTGATTCAGGTTCCATAGTTGGACAAATGTCAGTGCACCTGCCTTTGGGGACATGAAGGAGTGTGTCTTCCACTGGTTCCCTGACTGGGCAAGACTGCATCTGTACCATGGCCAAGAAGGGACTGGAGACAAGATACAAGGCAACTTTAGGGTCTTCAGCCAGGACTGTGATCAAGGAGCCTCTTACCCAAGACATGGGTAACATGGCTTCTCAAGGTTCTTAGCAAATTGTGCTGATGAGAGAACCAAAGCCAAGTGATGGGACTTTATCCAAGTCTGCAGGGGGATGAGGCTGTTTCCAGATCTATGGTAAGGACCATGGATGTTGAGCATTCTATCTGGTTTCAGGCATCCAGCTTTCTGGAAACAATCTCCCTCAGTATTGAGCACTGTCAGGGTTTTGCAAACACCTACCTCGATCACAAAGCTCCAACAGAAGCAATTCTGTCTGTAGATTGCTACCTTGTGTTGCTATAGGGAGATACAGTGGGGGACTTTCTATTCTGTCATCTTGCTGTGCATTTACTACTTTATATGTCATGACTGCATAGAAATAAGACAGACTTTAAATTTGATTTGTGTATTAGTCAGTTTCTGTTGGTTACAACAGACCACCCAAAACTGGGCAATTTTAAAGAAATGAAATTTATTTCTTACAGTTTTGGAGGCTGGGAAGTCCAAAGTCCAAGGGACACATCTTGTGAGGGCCTAGTTCTTGGGAGTGACTCTATAGCGATGCAGAGTATTGCATGGTGAATGTCTTGAAAAGCAGAGTGCTCATCTGCTCACTAACTCTCCTTGTAAAGCTATCAGAACCATGCCCATTATCACCCATTAAACAATCAACTTATTACTCCATTAATGGATCAAATCATTCGCTAGGGCATGGCTTCACAATCTAATGGCCTCTTAAACATCCCACCTTTGAATTACCATAATAGGATTTCCCACCCTCAACACTGTTACAGTGGGATTAATACATGAACCTTTGGGGGACACAACTCAAACCATAGCAATTTGTTACACGTCCTTTATTTTACACTCTATAGATGAGGAAAACAAACCTCTGAGAGNGCAATTTGTTACACGTCCTTTATTTTACACTCTATAGATGAGGAAAACAAACCTCTGAGAGAGTAGAGTGATTTGCCAAACATGAGATAATCATTTAGAAATAAAACTAGGAATGGAGCACAGGCCTCCTGATTACTAATCTAATGGTAATTCCAGTGTAGACAATGTTATTGCAAAGATTTCAGAGATTTGGCATTTTCTTCTTTACTGAAGATCTTTCCTGGATTTTATTTGACCAATAAACTAAAGGACATTTCCTCTTTTGAAGGCAGTCCAGTGCTAAGGAGAGAAGAATCCACCTAAATGTCTAATTTCAAATGAGAGGATTTGCAAGGAAAACAAAATTGAGAAAGAGAGAGAGAGAGAGGAGAGAGAATTTTATACATTCTCTTACTCTCTTTATGTATTTTTGTAATAAGATTTGGAGAAGAAGTGTTTAAGACAGAGCACTTTCAGCCATTTGGACTCTTTGACAATCAAACTCTCAGAATAAATGCAAGAAAAGAATATGAGAAAAGGGAAGAGTTTCCCCAATGAGGCTTGTAGACACTGGTGGATGAGAAAGATAGGTATTCTGTTTCCCAACTTGAGTTTTTGTACAAGCATTTAGTAGACACTTCTCATGTCACCAGGCCTACAAAGAAAAATCCAAGTGGTGGTGTGATACTTCTTCACATGCAGATTACTCCCTGCTATTCCTGCAGTGCATTCGTGGGGGGCAGATTTTCCCCATGTATTCCAGGACTTTAGCTTTGGGGGATGAGTTAAGAGTAGTGGTTGACAGGCTTGCCAGAGTCTGCAGTATAGAATAAAAAGATGAACATTAGAGAAAGATTTTGTGATGTTACAAGCTGGGTGCTAAAACAAAGGAGCAGATGAATCCTTTAGGGGTTAATCAGTACTAAGGAAATGAATAGGACTAAATGTGTGCTTAAGCAGCCATGAAGACAGACCAGGTTAGCCCAAAAAATACATAAATAGGTTGAATTTCATTGATATGCAGCCATTCTTCCTCATATTTCTACTTCTAGGGAATTTAAAGTGTGACAGAGAAACAGCAAAAAAGCTGAAGGATAGAAATTCAACCTGCACTTAGGCTAGTGAAATTAATTAAGAATTGGAACAAAAAGAAATTACTAGTTTCAAGCAAATATGTCTGTAAAAATTTATGATGAAATCATCTGCCAAAAAAGGTAAAAGATAATTTTTTCAACCTTAAAATACATGTGTCTGTAAAAGAAAACCTCATTATTCAGTTATGCAAAGTATGAATTATAAAATACAATGCATTAGTGGTCAGTTAGCTCACTAAACAATGTAGGATAGTAAAACTGGTAGCGCATCAGCCAAGTTTTATAGAAAAAAATACCTTAGTCATTTTAAGACTGCAAACCTCAACTTCTGGCCTAGTATGAAAAAAATCATTAGCTTTTCTACCATATTAAAATTAAATAGGTATTTTAATATAAAATGAAGAAAAATTTAATAGAAAACAAATTTTGCTTTAAAAGTGCTTTTAAAAATTCAAAAATTTGTATATTTGTGAAAATCTAAACATGTATTGGATTTTATTCTGGCCCAATTAAAACCAAAGGGATTTCTTTACCAAATTAATGCTTTACTAGACAATGTATTATAAGAGGCATGATTATTCACTTTAAAAAGAAGATATTATCAAATAATTTTATAAATACTCATAAAATTATATAAAACTATATTTTATAATTTACTCATGTATAAAATAATATCCACATCTTAACTATATTACATATATTTATTCCTGTCAACATTACCTTTGTCTTATTTCTGTTAGTGGTGTATCTATCTACCCAATTTTTGAAACTGAAAATTTTGCATTTGTCTTTGAGTCCTCATTTTATATTACATATATTTATTCCTGTCAACATTACCTTTGTCTTATTTCTGTTAGTGGTGTATCCATCTACCCAATTTTTGAAACTGAAAATTTTGCATTTGTCTTTGAGTCCTCAGTCTCTTACACTCTGACATTAAGCAGGCGTTTTTATCACACTGATTTTCAGCTCAAAGTTTTTTTTTTTAACTAGCTTTTCTTCTCTTGATTTAATGAAGTTGCTGTCTCTTCTTTATCTCTCACCTGGAATATTATGATACCTCTTCACTGTTCTCTGCTCCCAGGCTCTTCCCACTCCAATATTGTTTTAAATTTCCTCACTGTGATTATCTTACTTTCTTGCTAAAAACTTCCATCTGCATAGTTAGAGGATAAAATCCAAACTGGCTAGAAACTTACAAATTTGACTCCAAGCTGCAATTTTAGCCTCTTATTCAACTATCTCTTCATTTTCCATTACTCAGCATTTCCAATTTAGGTTACACACTTGTTTGATATTCTATCTGGTCCGATTTCAGTCATGCACCCCATAAGGATGTTTGGTCAACAGTGAATCACATATATGATGGTGGTTCTATAAGATTATAACGGCTATACCATCTAAGAACACTAGATGATGTTTGCACAATGATTACTTAAGTGATGCATCATTTTTAAGTTCCAGATTGAACGCAAAACTTTTCCCATTTCTCAGAGAAGAGATGGAGAGATGATTACTCTCCCTATCCACCATCCCCTACCATGCATTATTCAAATTATCATTTTACTCACCATATTTTATTGTAATATTAATTTAAAGTTGTTGTTTTCACTAGGCTACAATGAGATCAATTTTCAAGAAAAATTTCTAATTCTTATTTATCAACACCATGTAACAAAGATTCTGGAGTCCAGCAAATGCCAAATAAATGTTTTGAAAGAATGAAGGCTTTGTTCAAATTAGGGTATTAAGTGAATAAAAACTTTGATAATTGTCCATATTTTAAGTATTTGCCTTCAGAAGAAAAAAATTTGAAAATGATGAAAACACCATCAAAATATTGATTAAGAAATCACATTATTTTTTGGCCAACATTTTCCTATAGTATTTTAGGAAATGTATCATTTCAATGAGCAAGAACTCCAAGAGTTTATTTGAAATATAAATGAGAATTTGAGAGTTTATCAAATGTTGCTCTTGACCCAGAAAATAAAATAAAGTAATTTTATGCGTGAGTAGCTTAAATCGTAATTTTAATAATTCCTTTATGTGATAATAAATGTTTAGTTTGTTCACTACTTCAGGCTTACACATCAGTTTGGTTCTGATAGAATTGCTTAAATTCTTTTACTGATAGATGTGAATAGCAATAGGAAAGGCTGGAACTCCCTGATATTTGATGAAAATTTACATTTAGCAGAGGTAAAGACTTTTATCTGAAAACATTTTAATGAATAGATTATTTTATTAAGTGTTGTGCCTTTTTATTTCATAGCATAAGACTTTGATTGCATGTTATTTTCAAGTTGATGGTTTTAAGGAGTTAACATATTTTATTTTTTTAAGCCTATAGAAGACAATGGATCCCACATAAATGTAGAACCTCTAAGAGATAGTGTTCAAAATGCTTCGTGTTATTGCTATAATTTTTATTTATTATATTTTTGAAGTACCTAATGAAAAATAAAAAGGTGCTACATGATTGATTTTTCCTTATTACTATGTTATCAGTAAGAGATGTCACAATCCATGCTTTAACAAAATAAATTAAGATTCTTTTTATTTTATTCATCTGTTTAGAACAGACCAATAAATTTTCTTTGAGGTGCAACCTCAGCCACATGTCATCTACCAATTATCACATTAAAGGGTTACTATAATTGATTCTAATTGTTCACAGTCTTAGTGGTCAAACACTTGTCCCTGTTGGTCTGTGTCCCATTGATCTTGCGTTCATATGCCTTTAGATTTTTATGTCCTTACTCATTTATTTGCTTCTGGTTCATTCAGCAGAACTCTTTGGAATCTGAATAATTCAGATAATATGTGAATTAGTTTACCAGTTTTCTAGCAAAACCCACTCTTTTACATAGCAAGTCAAGTAATATAAACTTTTATAAAAGGTATTTCAAATATTTAAGAGATTAAATGCCGCAGGCACTTTCAGAGCCTGGAAAATGCCATTAGAATTAAGACAATTCAAATATTGTTATTTTTGTAATTTTATTTTTCTATTAAATAGGTAACCTAAGTATCTTTATAGGGAAAAATTAATTTTATATTTTTAAAATATATTTTATCTCTTTAAAGTATTCCGTAAATCATCAGATGATAAGCAGTTATTCTAAGAGAATGATTCATTGTATCAATTTAGACAAATTTGTAAATTCATTTTTGTTAATTTAAATTAATATTGAAATTGAAACTGTTTACCACTTTGTTTACTTTTATCTCTATTCAATAATAATAATTGTCATATACTTTATAGGATCTTTCTATTGTTTATAATAAAAATTATAGTGTTGTTTCTTAATATATTGTGAACAGTAATAGTACAGTTTATTGTACATGGGTGTTGTGGGCTGAATTTTGTCCCTTCAAAATGCCTCCTCTCATACATTGTTGGTGGGACTGCAAAATGGTGCAGCCTCTATGGAAAATGGTATGGAGGTTCCTCAAACAATTAGAGATAGATCTACCATATGACCCAGCTATCCCACTGCTGGGAATATACACAGAGGAATGGAAATCATCAAGTCGAAGGTATGTGATTGATCTTGCGTTCATATGCCTTTAGATTTTTATGTCCTTACTCATTTATTTGCTTCTGGTTCATTCAGCAGAACTCTTTGGAATCTGAATAATTCAGATAATATGTGAATTAGTTTACCAGTTTTCTAGCAAAACCCACTCTTTTACATAGCAAGTCAAGTAATATAAACTTTTATAAAAGGTATTTCAAATATTTAAGAGATTAAATGCCGCAGGCACTTTCAGAGCCTGGAAAATGCCATTAGAATTAAGACAATTCAAATATTGTTATTTTTGTAATTTTATTTTTCTATTAAATAGGTAACCTAAGTATCTTTATAGGGAAAAATTAATTTTATATTTTTAAAATATATTTTATCTCTTTAAAGTATTCCGTAAATCATCAGATGATAAGCAGTTATTCTAAGAGAATGATTCATTGTATCAATTTAGACAAATTTGTAAATTCATTTTTGTTAATTTAAATTAATATTTAAATTGAAACTGTTTACCACTTTGTTTACTTTTATCTTTATTCAATAATAATAATTGTCATATACTTTATAGGATCTTTCTATTGTTTATAATAAAAATTACATTGTTGTTTCTTAATATATTGTGAACAGTAATAGTACAGTTTATTGTACATGGGTGTTGTGGGCTGAATTTTATCCCTTCAAAATGCCTCCTCTCATACATTGTTGGTGGGAATACAAAATGGTGCAGCCTCTATGGAAAATGGTATGGAGNCAAGAGTTGGAACCAGCCAAAATGTCCATCATCAGATGAGTGGATATGGAAAATGTGGTATGTCTACACAATGGATTACTACTCAGCTATAAAAAAGTTGAAATACTGCCATTTGCAGCGACATGGATGGACCTAGAGATAATTATATTAAGTGAAACAAGTCAGGCACAGAAAGAGAAATATCACATGTTCTCTCTTATTTGTGGGAGCTAAAAGTAAATAAATAAATACACAAAAAAGGGAGGGTGGAGGGGAGAAGACACAACCATCACAATTCCTTGAAGTTGATACGACAAGTGAACAGAAAGGCCATTGTTGGGAGGGGGACGTGGGAGGGGGAGGGAGAGGAGAGGGAGGTTTCAGTAATGGGCCACAATAATCAACCACATTGTATATTGACAAAAAAAAAAAATGCCTCTGTTGAAGCTCTAACCCTTAGTACCTCAATGTATTTGGAGATAGGGCCATTGAAAAGGTGAGTAAGTGAAAACAAGACCCTTAGAGTGGACTCTAATCCATACTAACTGGTGTCCTTATAAGAGGAGGAGATTAGGAGACTCAGAAAGACTCCAAAGATGATTGTGTGAAGAGGTAGCGTTCAGGAAGTGACCATCTGCAAGCCAATGTAAGAAGTCTCAAGAGAACCAAAACCTGCCAACACCTTAATCTTGAAATTCTCATCTCAGAACTGTTAGAAAATAAATTTCTGTTGTTTAAGTCATCCCATCTGTGATATTGTGTTATGGCAGCTCTAGAAAACTAACACAGTAAGTTTTCATAAGGTGTGAATGTTAGTGCTCTTTAATCAGAGTATTTGTTTTCATTGGAGATAGCACGGGAGAATGTGAGCTTTGTGCACTAGCACATATGGGTGAAAATCCCAAGTCAGCTACGTAATAGTTGCCTTATTTACTAAAACTCATTGAACTTCAATAAACTCTTTATCAATAGTAATAATTACATTCATCTTATAAGATTATCTTCAAAATAAATTTACATATAGTAAGCTAACAGAAATCATTAACTTTACTGACAGTTTTCTTAATAGGAAATACTTTGCTTATTTTGGGAAGACTTCTGTTCTCCTTAACCAAAACACTTACCTGTCATTTAAAAATTATTTTTAAGAGACTGGCCTTTCTTTTATTCTATTTTCTCCTGATAATCTTCTTGAATAGCTCTGGTATACTCAAGGTTACCCTTTGTAAAGCCCTATGCTCTAAATTAACAATAATTATTTGAACACTCTAAACCACATAACACAGTGTCACAATAAATAATACCAGTTACATTGGCAACTTACCGATATGTATTGTTTATTTTTCAGGATTGACATGACTCACAAAAGTGCAACATTATTAATCCCTTAATTGTTTACCTGTGCTGTCCAATTTAAATTTAAACTAATAACATTAAATTATAAATTTAGTTTTGCAGTCACACTAGCCATAATTAATTTGTTCAGTTGCCACGTGTATCTAGTAGCAACTGGAATGATCAGTGCAGCTGCAGAACATTTCCATCCTCTCAGAGTTTTCTCAGACTATGTTGCTGGTCATTAATAACTACAATGAGCATGTAAAACAAAATTCAAATAATTGGGTAAGAAAAGCAAGAGGTTTAAATAGGTGTAAATTTCCTTATTACTTGCATTCATTTACTATAAAGACTTTAAAGTACTCATAAAATATAAAATAATATCCATGCTTAATGTTGAGGATATGAAATGTACACAATTTTCTGTAAAAATAATTATTACAAAGTAAAGTTTTCTTTTATAATAGTATAATTAGAAAATATGTCAGTAAACTTGACTTCATTTCCATTTTGATATTCATGAAAATGGAGAATTAAACGATATTTATTAAAACTCCTTCTGACAGTCAATACTTCAAAATGATGTGTTTGGCATAATCGAATATCAAAGAAGAAGAAGAAAACAAATAATTGAGAGAACATTCAAATTAATTTATCCTATTAAAATGTATATCTATCGATATCAGTTTTTATTACACTTTGCAGCTTACAAGATTATAACAATGATATTATAGAAGTATCTCATCAAGTTCAAAGTGAATGAAAATGGAAACTCAGGATAATCAGGAAGAACGATAGCTGAAAAGAAATATTTTGAAATGCCACTTCTTTTCATCTTTAAACTGACACCTAAAAAGTAAAATAATCTATCAAGACCAAACTGTTATCATAATTTCTTCCTATAACTGTAATATTGATAGGTTAAATTTAGTTACAAAGATATATATATATATTATTAATTAGTAGTATTATAAAGTAGTATACATTTATAAATTTTGTCTGACTTATCAGATTACTTAAATTGGTAGACTTTATTTACTGAGCAGTTTTAGATTTACAGAAAAATTGAGCAAAAAGTAGAGAATTCTTATATTCCCCCTAACTCCTCTACCCCTGTCTCCACTATTATTAACATCTTGAAATAACATAGTGATTTTGTTAGAAGCGATGTGCGGATGTAGATACATTTTACTTGCCAAATTCCACAGTTTACATTAAGGTTCATTCTTTGTGTTGTACCTTCTATGACATTTGACAAATTTAGAATTATATGTATTGACCATTACAGAATAGCTTCACTGCCCTAAAAATCCCTTGTCCTCCCTCTGCTGTTTCCTCCACCTACACTACCTGCACCCACTGATATTTTTACCATCTTCATAGTGTGGCCTTTTCCAGAATATCAAATACTTGGCATTTTACACTATGTAGTCTTTTCAGACTGGCATTTTTCACGTAGTAATAT
>NW_007730594.1:16779-22426 GCF_000696425.1 Galeopterus variegatus
CCCGGTCCGGTACGGGGGCAACACTGAGGGTTGCTATCCGTTGCCGGACACGGAAAAAAAACAAAAAGACAAAAAAACAAAACAAAAAAAAAAACAAATTAATTCAAGTTATGTTTTTTTTTTGGGGGGGGGGATTTGCCAGTGCTGTTTCTGATCTTACCTTCCTTCCATTCCCATTGGCACCCATTGCTCCCACTACTCTAACATCCTCATTGTGTTCTAATTAAACTGATTTAACTTTAAGCTTTTATTTTCCTTGGCTTTGCCTTTATTCTCCAATTTCCTCCCATTTAAGTCCCAGGTGTTCTAGCAACTTGAAGTATGATAGGGGACCCTGTCTGAGAGAGCAGAAGGTCTTGAACTTTTTTTCTTTTTTTTTACCTTAAACACCAAAGTGTTTGGGAAAGGATCTTCGGACATAAAAACAAAGGATAATCATCACTCTTCCTATGAAAAAAGAAACTGAGAGGTAAGAAACAAATTGGCAAGAAGGCTTGGAAAGTTTTACTCAGACTATTTTAATAGAGTGACTGTGATCAGTCAGGGCCTGAGTTTCTTGAGAATAAGTTGTATATGGCAGGGTACAAAACTGCCCATAAGAACTAGGAGTGCATTTATATGTTTTATTTTTGTGTGTTTTTCTTAATGACCTATAAGCAAATATTGGACACTGATACTTTGTTATCTTTAATTACCTTGAACATTTTTAAATTTCAAAAACGTTAAAAATGAAAGAACTGTTCATCCTTTATAGATGTGATTCTTTTACAGTAGTGATAGGAAGGGTGAAATTTTCACAACCACATTCCTCCCCATCTCCTTACACCCTGGGAGAGCTCATTTAAACAATTCAAAATGAAGTCACGTTGTTTAAAAAAAGATTCATGGGAATATATCAAACTTGATAAAGGCATTAATCATATTCATCGTATTTTAAATTTTCAAGTAATATTTAACGAGTAAGTAGTTTTCATACATAACAATGTTGAGAAACTCTTTCTTCCCCAAGTCTTCCTAATATCAATAATTTACGCCATCAATTGCCCAGTTGCTTAAAGCAGTAATAGAGGGGTGATTCTTGGTTCTTCTCTTCCCCTCTGCCATTCACCTACTGATATACAGTAAATCACCACTTCTGCAAGTAGTAACTGCAGATCTCAATTTTGTTCTCCTGTGCGTATCTGCATTGCCACCTCCTCCCAATCTAAACCATCATCATTCCTCACATGGACTAGTGAAGGAGCTTCCTTTCTCCCAATCCTCTTTGTGACTCTCTTCTAAATTAAGTCCTCCTATAGTGACCTCTTAAAAATATAATCAAATTACTCCTTTGATGAAATATATTATAGAATCCTGATAAAATTGAATAAAATCCAGTTCCCCTTCAATGACCTATTGTGATTTTCTATAGACTCCAAAGTCATCACTACTGACCACACTGAAACTTCCCTGCTTCTGATCAATTTTAGAACACATCAAACTGTTTTCCAGCTCTGCCTAGAAGTACATTTTTAAAAAATGGATTCTTGATCCAAATGTGTCCTGTTCAGATAAACAAAACCCTAAACAAAGACCTTCCTCTCATAATATGTACAACATTCTTTCACTCAATAATATTTCTCAAGCAATAAAATTCAACAATCATTCACAATAAAACTTACTTTACTTTATGCCATTTTGTAAGGTGTGTTTTAAAAGTTTTTCAAAGAATTTTAGAAAGGTAAAATCTTGAAAAAAAGATGACATTCTATATTATCAGTCACTCAATGATATTTTAATCTGTTAATGAAATAAAATTGTCTTATTTATTTTGCTATAAATTTCCAATCTGAGTTTGAGCAAAAAAAAAAAAAAAAGTCATTTTCAAAACTAGACAAAGCCCATAGAAACTGAATAAATTGCCTTTCTTTATCTTTAATTTAACATATATTTTCTGAAATGGTTTTGAGTTTTCTACAGCTTGTAATCAACTATGGGGAAACTTCTGGGGTTGGTTTAAGTGTAATAAAATGTTTGTTTAAAAGTACTGAGCTTTAAAAAAAACTATTCATTCATGTAAATATTTTTCTTTAAGAAGAAGAACACGTACTCGAATAGTACTGACAAGAATTGTCCATATTAAGTAAGTTACTGGATATGCATGCATTCTAAATTGCTTATCTCCTCATAAATAATATACATATTAAAAGTTTATCCAGAACTGAGTCCTGGATAGAATATATTATTATTCCTCTTAAAATATTTATTATGGATATGAGACATTTAAATGATTTATTATTTTAGCTATTATTAGTTAATACACTAATTGAATATAAATAAACTTGTTTTTAATTAAATAGCTTCATTGTTTTAAAAAAGTGAGCTAACAACTATGGCATAAGTGTTATAGAGTTGAACTGAGAAGGCATGCTGTTGAAGTTAATGTAGTTAATATAAATATTAGGGTGCATGCAGAGAATACGCAACTAGATCAATTTAGTTATTCACATAAAAATGAGGGGTTTTGAAAATGTTTTGCATTTTTAAGTGTTCAGATTTGAGTAAAAATAATTGGATTGAAGATTAATTTATAATTCTTACACAGATCAAGAAGAACTAGAACAAATAATAGAGTCAAGATTCTATTTAAACCCGTGGATTTCAGAGTCAGGTAGACCTGGTTTAGAATCCTAGTCTGAGCCTTATTTGCTGTATGACCTTGAGAAACCTATTTATCTTCTCTAAGCTTCGGTTTAGCCATCTAAAAAATGGAGAAAACGCTTTTACCTCACCAGATGCTTTTAAAGATCAATGAAGTAAGTGCATTGAAAATGACTCATATATTTCGTGAAATACATACTAAACTCCCAATAAATGGCAGATATTACATTGTTGAGAATAAATCAGCATTGTGCTGTCTAGTGAATCTTCATAAGGTAGATATGATATTATGCTCTACAGAGCAAAAAATGGTTCACAGAACTGTGGTCTTACCAGTGTGACATTTTCAAACTCTTGAGAAGGCTGTCAAGTGTATGTTAAGAGACTTATTTATTCCAGTTTATTCCCACTCAGAGGAATACACATGCACACATAAATTGTGAGAATAAGAAATAACTTAAAAACACAGCCATGGGTATCAGCAACAAAATATATCAGCTTATATGCACTTTTCTTTCTACTATATATATACCTGACCTAGAAGAAACTCCAGCCATAATACAATTGTGAAGAAAAGAAGGAAGTTGATGGCACAGATGGATGAAAAAGTGGTGTGAAGATTAAGGAGGAGGGATTATAGCAGCACAATAGAACACGTTTTATTATGTGAAATTAGTAAAATACAAAACGTGAAAGTAATATCTTATTTTTACTGATGAAAAAATACTAGTGCAATTTACTAAATTGAAGTATATAACAACTTTTTTTCTGTAGCCTTAAAGGATTTCAAATGGGGGGAAGAGGTGGGAAACAGAATAACCTAAGTAGGCTAAATAAGTGATGGTTTAGAATAATATGACAAATTGATCCTATAAATATATACACAAAGTGTGAAAAAGTAATAATAAAGAAAATGAAATTATAAAATATTTGTTTAAATATTAAGTGCAGAGGAACAGGATTCAAAACTTTGCATGTAGTATATAAGTAAAATTGTTATATTTTACTGAATTTTGGAGAAAATCCATGTGGAGATAGTATTATTAGAAAAGGTATTTTTCTTTTTAAAATTGCCACTAATGTTTCCAATAATATTGTTTACAATGACTACAATTCAATTTTTTTTAAAAGAAGATAACAACATGTTATAAATGTTAAACTACTTATACATCTTCACTTTCTAACTTTTAGAAAATATTTTAATTATTCATTTGAAATAGAAAGACCAACACAAGTAAGTTATGAGTCTATTGAACATCATTACACGCTGTTCTACTATTTGCAACCCTGGGCATGGTGTGGTCTGCACCAGGCTCAGCCAGTGAGTGCACCGGCCATCCCTATGTAGGATCCGAACCCGCAGCCTCAGAGCTCCCAGTGCTGCACTCCCCCTAGTGAGCCACGGGGCTGCCCCAAAGTCTTTTTAGTGGTAGAATAGACTGAGGCCAGCCCCGTGGCTCACTGGGGAGAGTGCAGTGCTGATAAGGCCAAGGCCGCGGGTTCAGATCCTATATAGGGATGGCCGGTGTGCTCACTGGCTGAGCATATTGCGGACAACACCGTGCCCAGAGTTGCGATCCCCTTACCGGTCAAAAAAAAAAAAAAAGGACTTTGAATACTCCTCCACTTTTATAAGTACATGGACTATACAGTCTAATTATAAAGAAGCGGGTTCTGGACCCAGACTTCCTATGTTATATTCAGTACATGTACTATATAGTCTAATTATAAAGAAGTGGGTTCTGGACCCAGACTTCCTATGTTATATTCTGACTACCACTTACTATGTGATCTTGGGCAAGTTGCTTAACTCATTTATGAAATGAGACTATGAACAGAACCTACCTCATAGAACTGGTAAGAGAACAAATTATTTAATATATGTAAAGTATTTAGTATCTCTAACATAGAAGGTGGAAGAGGTACTAGCTATTACTTTAAGTGTTTTTATTATGTAAGTGACATAATTTTAACAAGTGCTGTGGATCTATTTCAGCAGAAACATGAACTTTTAAATGAGTATTAACATGAGAATAGAAAAATGATGCTTTTATTTAAGAAAATGCATTTAGACACCATGGCATTTATACTTACAGAGATGCGATATTTGTTTTACTACTTAAAGACCTTAGGTTGAAGTGACTTGAAATTGATTTTTGTTTGGAAGGATGTCCCTGTCTCCACAGGCAAATGTACAGATTATTAGCCAAGTGAACTAAAAGAACATGTTTCGCTCAAGAGCTTTTAAATTGAGTTACTTTCATTTGCCTACTAAACATCTCGTTGAAGCTTAATGAGCCAACAGATCTGCCAGAAATCTCTGAAATTGCAAGTGCCTTCAAAAATTACTATTGAATTTTTTGAATGCTGCTATTGTCATTCTTCTAACAGTTGTGAAATACAAAAATGATAGTGTTCCTAATTACCATGATTAGCTACAGGTCATCTTATATTACAATGGGATTACTCTGCATAGGACAAAAAAGATTTACCTGGAAAGATGCATGACACTAGACAATGAATAAAATATTTCTCATTACTTTTAAAAAATATTTGAGTTCTTAATATAATGCATACCAGCAAAAGATTATAACATAAAATCACTTCTCAATTAAAACATGAAAAGGTCAAGCTCCCTTATAAACATAGACATAAGAATACAAAATAAAATTGAACTAAATAAAATTTGACCAAACGTTAAGGATGATTTATCACAACCAAGTTGAATTCATACAAGAAGTGCAAGATTGATTTAACATTTTAAATCGATTTGTGGATATATTACACAGAAAAGGAGCAAAAACCTATGATAATTTCAATAGATGTAAAATTTAAAAAAAAAAAGACTTCTTGAAAAACCTAAATATGAAGAAACTTTCTTAGTCTGATAAAATAATTTTGAAATGAACTTCCATTTAACATTAAAACATTGTATTTAATCGTGAAAGTGATATCAGCTATCACTATTTCTGCTGTACAATACTGGATATCCCAATCCATAAAAAAA
>NW_007730594.1:23508-38304 GCF_000696425.1 Galeopterus variegatus
ATAAACAGAGTTCCGGCTTTGACTGCTCTCCAGGCTCGGTGTCTCTTTCTTTGCCCCCGGGCCGAAGTGCAGAGGGGGTTGGGCCTGCGACACTCACCATCCCGCTCAGCCCCACAGGAGGTTATCGCCGGCTGGTCCGGGATCCCTCCTCCCGCCCTGTGTTGTTGGTCCCCGGTAACGAGGCGGTGGCGAGGAACCAACACAAACTAGTCACAATTCTCAATAACATGGTAAAAAACTAAAAAATACAAATTTTAAAGTATTATTATAGCACCAAAAATATCAAATACTGATCTTAAATATTATGAAAAATATGCAAGAATTTTATTCAGAAAAATTATATACCTGATTGAGAGGAATTAAAATATAGCCATGTGTTACTTAATGAAGAGGATATGTTCTAAGAAAAGTATTATTAGGCAATTTCATCATTGAGCAAACATAATAGATTGTACCTCACAAATCTAGATGGTATAGCCTACAACAAACCTCCAGCTTCATTACAGTTTTGTGTGACCAGCACCATATATGCAGTCTATCATTGACTGAAATGTCATATATATGGTCTGTCACTGACCAAAATGTCATTATTTGGCATACAACTTTATTTCTAAGTAAGTATAGGGATAGGTAATATTCTTCGATTGGAACTCCCAGTAAGTTTAAAGATGCCAGTTCTCTTTAAATTGATCTATATATTCTGTGCAATTTAAATAAATATTCCATCAAGTCTATTTTGTTGCAATTGACCCTTTTTAAATGTACATCAAAATGCAAAGGAGCAAGATATCCAACTTTATCTTAAAAAAGAATAAAGTTGCACAAATTCCTCTATTGGATAACAAGACTTCTATGGAGCTATACTAAGAGAGTGTGGCATTTGTGCAAGCACAGAAAAACAGACCAGCAAAACAGAAGAAGAGAGGAGGAAGAGGAAAAAATTACATTTCTCGTCTTTGAGGTAGAGGCTATAGATACTGATTAACTGATTATTTTGATAAAAAATAAGCAACAACCAAAACAACAAAATATTTTAAGCATAAATTTGTGAACTGAAGATTCAAGCTTTGAGCTTTCTCCTAAAAATGGTTAAAGATGAAGAACCAATCACATATTTCACTAAAAATTTCAAAACAGATTCATACACACACACACACACAAATCATCATGAAATTTGTAACTTCTCTAATTTCTGTAGGGAAGTTGTTTTTTCTGCTAATTTGAAGGTCTGGCTGTGCTTTAAAAATCTTCCAATTTTGAGGTTTCTAGCTCAGTCAGTAAGGATGTTAAAGGTTTCGGCAATCCTAAGATCTCTACTTGAGATTGCCGTCTTTGTGTAATAAGGACTAATCTTAAGGAGCTGTGTATTTTGCAGGCTGGGTCAACTCTTGATTTTCAGTCTCCAACTTCTTAGACTTCAAGCTCAGGAGTGAACAGAAAGTTAAATAACTCTAGGATTATATTTAATATATCTGAAACATATTTAATATATAAGCTTGCATTGCATTCAAAAATGTCATTTTTTTCTGAGTTTTTTTACAGAATTTTTATTTCACATGGAGTAAATAGTCCAAGAATTAGAGCTCACATCAAGACAACTTTTACCGTTTTTTAATAAATCTAATATTCAGTTCCAGGGTGACAATCTGATCCTACGTGCAGTTTAAAGCACATTTCAACCCAGTTACAGGGTTACATCCAAAAGCAATTAAAATCTTAATCTACAGATATGGAAAATTGTTGTAGGTGCCAATAATATTGATTTTACCGACACAAACTGTACATAAAAACTGATAGTCAACTCTGTATCCCATGAATATGTATAATCAATTATGTTTCAATTAAAAAATAAATTAAAAAAATAAATTAAAAAGTGTTGTAGGTCTTAAGAAGATAATTAAGAATTTCATTTGCCTCACAACATATAGCAAAATCCTGAAAATTCTTTTTACACATCTACCCTCAAAGCCTACTTCTAAGGATAGTTTTTCATCCTATCTTTTGGTTTTCTAATGTTTTAGAAAGGAGACCAGAGAAGAGGATTGTAAATAGAGACACACACACTCATATGCACAGATCTGTCATTTGGTGTTGGACCCTATGATGCACCATCCAGAACTCCTTTCAACAAAGAACATGCTGTCTTAGTTGCTGGGAGTTATGTCTGTGGACATCTTTAGCTAAGATCCTTCAGAGCCTCTGGTCCAAGATTATGCACAGATCTGTCATTTGGTGTTGGACCCTATGATGCACCATCCAGAACTCCTTTCAACAAAGAACATGCTGTCTTAGCTGCTGGGAGTTATGTCTGTGGACATCTTTAGCTAAGATCCTTCAGAGCCTCTGGTCCAAGATTACCTTCCTTCGTGGGGTATCCCAATATTTGATCAGTGAGGGAGTGTGAAGGCCTAGCCATCTCTGCCATACTTAGGACAGCTCTTCAGGGCCATTCCAGCTTCAGAACTCCCCAAAGAATTGGCAAAGACAATTGTTGGGTGTATGTCAGAGTTTCAATTCTCCCTGTGCTCAGTCTGATCCCTCCCTCAGAGATCTGTATGAGGGCTCTTTTTAATATATGCATAGGAATCATTTATAGTATTTTTTATAATAACAATGATTAAAATTATATTTCAAGTATATAGGAGTTATCAAATTAAAATTGTTGCCTAGCATATCTTTATTAAATCAGCAGATGACAACAAATATCCTAAAAGTAAAGAAAGAGAATGATATAGACTAGACAATATCTCAATACATTTTTAAAAAATCCTCAAGTGCATAATATTTTCTAATTTGTTGTGTCATTTTACAATGTAGATTATTTAAGGTGGAAAATACATGTAGAATTTGAAGTATAATTACTTTACCCTTCAAGAAAGCAGTATTAATATTAGTTTTTCTTCATGTGAGACAGTGACATGCTTAGATTTTAGAAAGTAACTTTAATGAGTGTTAGATAAACTGGGTCCCTTGCAACTCAAAGTCCAGAAAAAAAAGACAAACTGGTCTTCTATCTATTGTAGGGTAATTTATTAAAACCCCATATTTTAAAAAGGTAAACATAGCTTGTGCTTTACATTTTATAATAATTCTAAATGTAAACTGTATCTTATTAATAGAGTATTATTACAATATACAAAATTCTATTAATTTGGAGATCTTCTATGTGTTAATGTCTGTGATACAGTTAATAACCCCCAAAATGGATTTATCTATAACCTCCTTCAAATAAATATTACACTTCCTAACAGAAACCCATTGTCAACTTAGAAGCTTATCAAAGTCATTTACATACCAAATGTGCCTAGTAGATCATTCAAAATAAAATATTTTTAAAGCACTAAATTGAAATTTACAATGATAGAATTAACAAGAAATACAATGTAAAAATGTAACATTTATCTGAGAATGGAGATTTTGGAATGCTACATTAGATAAACTTTATAGAAAGGTGTTCCATTGCAATTTCAAGTGTGACATTCTGCTCAATTTATAGGATAAAAGGCTTTAAATTAAAATACTTTCTCTTTCTTTAACTAGTAAGATCACTTACTGCAGGCTCTTCAGAATGTTCCTTGGAGAGTGCCTCTCTGCAGCTAAATAGATTCTATTTTTTCCTTTCAATAGGATGTTGGCTCAAGATGGTCCTCGCTGATAGATTCATTATGAAATCACCATATAAATCTTTATTGATCATCTACTTTTAACGAGGCACCATGGAATTTAAAAAATGTTGTACATCAGCACAGAAATTGTCAAAGTACAGGAAAATTGCTTAATATATACATGAGGGATTTAAGCATTAAGTTAGGCTATGTGTAACAATTAGACCTAATACAAATTTATGATGGGTAAAACGTATAGTCTATAGTTATTACCTTGGGCCCTTGGGTCTCTAGCTTTTTGTTATCTAGGTTCTGTCAGGCTTCTCCCACAGTATGGATATGTACAACTGTCACATATGAAACATCTCACTATTTCATAAGAAGCACAAGGTATGGTAAACTCCTAGGGCCATATAAGAGTGTAGCTTTGAGAAGAGAAAGGTCATGATCAGGCAGAGTGTGATCTTAATAAACCATAAAGGATAGATATGTTGCCCACCCAGAATAATCAGACCTGGTCAAACATTAGGAGGACCTGTTTACAAATTTTAGGTCCCTCAAATAAAACTACACCTGCTGTAAGAACCATGTTAAATGTTTTCTGCTATGTTAATTTCAATTTGTGCAAAATTAGTAGATGCTGAGGAGTGGATAGTTGGTGGAAATAAGGATTCTACTCAAGAGTGTTTATATAGAGTGACAGACATGAACACAGGGGATAGGACTTCCATAAACTTTGGTTTAGGATTCTTAAATAAAATATTTTACTTTTCTGAATTGTTGCTTTTAGGATCACGTGGACAGTCTGCTGGTGAGTTGACAAATGGGTCTCTCATTTGGTATTAATTAATGTAAGGGCTTGCAGATGACCACCAAAATGCCATCAAACACTTCATAGCTTGGGCAAGGTATTTAACCTCCTGTTCCTCTATTTGCTCGTGTTACTAAACAACACCCGTTATGGAGTAATGTCTGTATCCTCCCAGTTCCATATACTGATTCCCTAACCCCAATGTGATGATATTTGGAGGTAAGAAGGTGATTAGATTCAGATGAAGTCATGGGGCTGGGGCCTATATAAGAAAAAACACTAAAGAGAATATTTCTTCTCTCTCCTCTGTGTGAAGGCACAAAGAGAAAGCAGACATCTGCAAGCTAGACAGAGGGTCCTCATCAGAAAACAAATCTGCTTGCACCTTGATTTTGGACTTCCCATCCTCCTGGACTATGAAAAATAAATATCTGTTGTTTTTGCAACACAGTCTACAGTATTTTGTTACAGTAGCCCAAGATGACTAAGATAACACCTAGGAGATAGACATGTGAAGGCAGAAAGTTTATTGAGATCTACTGAAGGAGTGAAGAAAGTAGGCATGGGCAGAGTGAGAAGTTATGCTGCTCAGTTGCTTAGGCCTCAGCCAAGGAATTCTGGATTTGGAATGACCCTTCAAAATTGTCTTGCCTTGAAACAAGGGAGTCAAGCTTTGTATGCCCTCATCAACAGCAGTCATTGGATGTAGGCTAATTGGAGCAGGAGAGAGGGTGGTGAACTTGAGCAAGGAAGTCTGCCCTCCAAACAGCTTAGGAAATAGGAGCATTCAGTACTGGAAGTAGGAGGATCATTTGAATAGAATTCTAGAGCACTCACGACAAGGATCAAACTAGTATGTAAAGTAATTATAAGAGTGCCTGGCACAAGTAAATACACTGAAGTCATATAAAAAAGAGTTGGATTCTCAGAAATGATGTTGCTTGTTGCAAGAGGTATAAATAAGTTTATTGAATCCCTTGGCATTTTTGAACAATTTATTTATGGAGTACTGTTATATGAATATGAAGAAACAGCTTTGTGCATTGAGAGGCTATGTAGTGTTGTAGAGAGGACTTTTAGGAAAATATCTTGAAATCTCTGAGAGTTCTTATGACATATTCCTCAATTTTTTATAAAACAACCATGTCTGTATCTGAGTTATTTATTTATTTATTTTTTCGACCGGTAAGGGGATCGCAACCCTCAGCATGGTGTGGTCCACACCACGCTCAGCCAGTGAGCGCACTGGCCATCTCTATATAGGATCTGAACCCGTGGCCTCGGCGCTCCCAGTGCCGCACTCTCCCGAGTGAGCCATGGAGCTGGCCCTGTATCAGAGTTTTTAAGAATCTACATTTTATGAACAGTGCTCTGTAAATTGCAAATACTAAATATATATATTTTCACAGTAACTATTTGAAAGGGCTGAAAACATTTATTGCTGGCCTAAAAAAATCCAACCAGGGCGTCAGAATATATTTAGTCAGAAACAATCTATATACTATTGCCTTCCTTTAACTTTCATAGCTAGATTTTCCCTATCTATAAATATAGAGAAATGAAATATTTTCATCCTGCTGATGTTTAAAATAGTTGATGCCATAAAAAGAAAATACCTTTAAAGATTGGCCCGAGGCAGATCCCTCATGAATGGATTAATGCTCTCCCTGGGGGCGGGGGATTAATGAGTGAGTTCTCACTTGTTGGGCCATGTTGCGGCGCAATCAAATCATAAGGCGCCTGCCTAAGTATGGTTCCTGTTCCCTAAAATAGATCAAGCGGTGGCCATCTTGCTGGCGTAAGGCCTCCGCCGCCGTTTCACGAGCGCTTTAATGCACGTAGCTAGAAGTCCAGCATTATTAATACTGAAGGTGTTATGGATATATGTTGCAACATTTTGTAAGGTTTTTAAATATCTGTTTTAATATAAATGTTACCAGTCATCTCGGTTTTGTTGGCCTCTGGCTCAGGGAGGCCCGACACTCACTCTGTTAGTTCCTGCGAGAGCTCATTGCTTAAAAAGACCCTGGCACCTTCTCTCTCTCTCTTGCTTCCTCTCTCGCCATGTGATCTGCTTGTACCCACCAGCTGCCTGTCACTTTCTGCCATGAGTAGAAGCAGCCTGAGGCCCTTGCCAGATGCAACTGTCACAGGATTATAAGGCAAATAAACCTCTATTCTTTATAAATTACCATGTCTCAGGTATTTCTGTTATAGCAACACAAAACAGAATAAAACAATATATAAACCAGCACAGTCATAGATTGGTTTTCAATAGAAATATAACTATCAAACAGCCTCGACCTTCAATTATACTGATCCTTATAGTGATACTTTATGGCAAGCTAAAATATAGTTAGGAGATTGCTTAATATACATCTATTCAGAACATACAGGGATATTTTCATGCTCTAAATAAAAAATTACATTTAGTTTTGATAATAAGAGTGTTCTGTTTCTTATGTCAGAATAGATGAACTATGGGTACCAGACTTTTGAGTCCACATATGATGGAGTTTGGATGTGTTGTCCCCTTCAAAACTCATGTGGAAATTTGATCCCCAATGCGACAGTGTTGGAAACTGATTGAGTCTTCTTATATCTCATTGTTCTCATTCTATTTCCTGAAAATTATTGCTTAGAATTCCTTTTCAGTCATTTCAAATGTTTCCTGCTCTATGCATTCTTTTACTTGGGAATTATCACCTTCCTTTGGTGTTGTCATTTTCTTTTTTTCCCCCCATATTTCTAGCATTTCTACATTGATGTCTGGTCATCTCATAGTGGAGTTGCTTCTCCTATTACTCTGGAGTGGGCTGTGAAGGGAGAGAATTCCTCCTGTATCCGTGTTTATGTTGACCATTGCGTAGGGTGTTTTAGCATCGTTTCCCGGTATACACAGTAATGTAGTATGGATACTTCAATGTCAAAATTGCGTGTGAATGGTTAAGAAAACCTAGTGCAATTTCTAATACTTGTGTTCACTCAAAAGCTTAAAAATAAGCATATATGTTATGCATAGTTTCATATGGTTTCTCTTGCCATGTGATCTGCTTGTACCCGCCAGCTGCCTGCCACTTTCGCCATGAGTAGAAGCAGCCTGAGGCCCATGCCACATATAGCTGTCCCAGAATCGTAAGCCAAATAAAACTCTGTTCTTCATAAATTACCCAGTCTCAGGTATTTCTGTTATAGCAACACAAAACAGACTAATACAACATATTAGTGCACAGTTATCATAGCAAACAGCGAGGTTTGACACAATCTTTATCACTGACTTTAGTACTAATCACTGATGTTCTCTTTGCTCTCTTTTTATTTATATCTATAATTATCAACAATTAGGTTACAGTACCAGGTTTTTTTGACATTTGTACTAATTTTTTTTTCCTTAAGGATGCTTTAACTATATTTCATATATTACATGTAATATAGGGGTTAAAATCTTCAGTCAAATATATAATAAATAAATATTATTTTAAAGATGGTTAGAATGTCACTTTCTTTTTAAAATCTATATGATAATTATGCACCTCAAACTGGATACCATTCTCGTGCAATGCTAAGGCCACTCTACCGTTCTAAACATATGTGAAATGTTGAAATTCTCTGGGTATTGACATGTGATGACAATTTGTAATCAATTCACCCTATTATGTTCCAATAGTTTGAAGCTACTGAAGTGGAAAATGGTTCCAACCTCTAATACTCTCTCCCAGCAACAGGGTATGAATGAATTTGATGCCTTTTCTCTAATTGTCTCCAGTCTGGTTTACTAGAAATAGAGCCTACATCTATTTTCTAGACTAAATACCCACAGGATGAACCTGTAAGGGAAAGAAGTAAAGGAAACAGGGAAAGGAAGGCAAAAAGGTAAGAAAAGATAGGGATTCAGCTAGTATCTAGACTCAGCCTGATGCTCAAGGGAATTCTCAAGAGTGACTAGCAACTAAAGACATTATCTCAAATTGAGGGCAGCAGGCTTTCATGACTATATTGTATAAATTAGGAGTTGGAGCTGTAACCTCTCGAGCATCTTTTGAAGAGGCAGTTCCAGCTTGGTCAAGGCAGTTCTCTACATAAAGGAACAGCTTTTGTCAGCCAACATTCACAAGTGGGGCAATGGGGTCATCAGCTCAATTAGAAAGATGATGGTGCATCCCACACATTTTAGTAAGTTGTATTTGTATGTTAATTTAGTTCAAAATATTTTTAACTTCTCTTGAGATTTATTTTTTGACCCACGTGTATTTAGAAATGTGCTCAATCTCCAAGTATTTTTGCATTTCCCAGCAATCTCTGTTATTCATTTCTAGTTCAATTCCGTTGTGGTCTGAGAACAGAGATTGTATGATTATGCATTTTGTAATTTGTGAAGGTGTGTTTTATGGTCCAGAATGTGGTCTATCTTAGTGAATGCTCCACAAGACCTTGAGAAGAATATGTATTCTGCTGTTGTTCATGAGGTAGTCTGTAAATGTCCATTACATGCATTTGATTAATAATGTTATTGAATTCAACTATGTCTTTACTGACTTTCTGCCTGCTGCATTTGTCATTATATGATAAAGGAGTGTTAAAGTCTCCAACTTTACTAGTGAATTCACCTGTTTTTAGTAGGTAAATTTATCTATTTTTCCTTGCAGTTCTATCAGTTTTTGACTCACATATTTGACACTGTGTTATTAGGTGCACATGTGTTAATGATTGTTGTTTTCTTAGAGAATTGACCCCTTTATCATTAAGCAGTGCCCCTCTTTATCTCTGATAAATTTACTTGCTGTGAAGTTTGCTCTGAAGTTAGGATAGTTACTTTTGCTTTCCTTTGATTAATATTAGTATTGTGTATCTTTCTCATTCATTTACTGTTAATGTATATGTATCTTTATATTTAAAGTGGGTTTCTTCTAGACAACATATAGTTGCTTCTTATTTTTTGATACACTCTGGGAATCTCTGTCTCTTAATTGGTACAGTTGGACCATTGGTATTCAAAATGATTACTTTTACATTTTGATTAGTATACACCATATTTATTATTGTTTTCTACTTGTTGGTTGCCCTTGTTCTTTATTCTTATTTTTGTCTTTCAGTCCTTTATTGTGCCTTTTGTGGTTTAAATTGAGCATTTTATGTGATTAAATTTTTTCTTTTCTCTTACCGTATCAATTGTACTTCTTTTCTTTAGTTTCATTCTTTTTTTTTTTTCCTTTTTGTCTTTTTTCGTGACTGGCAATGGATTGCAACCCTCAGTGTTGCACCCGTACCGGACCGGGACCGGCAACGGGATCGCAACCCTTGGTGTTGCGTCCGCACCTCACTCAGCCAGTGAGCGGCCAGTCTGTACGTGGGATCCGAACCCTCGGTGGGAGCACCGCTGCGCTCCCAAGCAGTGCACTGTAGCAGTGCGCCACCGGGCTGGCCCTTTAGTTTCTTTCAATGATTGCCCTAGACTTTGCAATACACATTTACAACTAATTAAACTCCACTTTCAGATTACACTACATGAGTTGAAGGGTAGTGTGAGTACAAAATAATACTAATTCCTCCCTTCCACTGTATCATTACTACAGTTCATTTTACTTATATATAAGCATTTTTAGATATTTGATTACATTGTTGCTATTATTATTTTGAACAAACTGATAACTATTAGGGAAACCTTCACTTATTTCTTGCCAGTTTCTCTTCCATCCTTTCTCTCTTTCTTTCTTTGTTAGAAACTATCTCTTTCTCTTTTTTTTACAGGATTATTATTATACTCAACATTATACAATGTAATCATTTTTTGTGATCTTTTACCAATGTCTTTCATTAACCCACCTTCCCTTCTCCTTTCCCACCTCTAGTAGCTTCAGATCTTTTGAAAGTTCCAGGTATTATTGTGATTATTGTATCTTTCTTTTTTCTTTCTTTATTTTTTTAGCTACTACTTATAAATGAAGACATGCAGAATTTCTCTTTTCTGTGCCTGGCTTATTTCACTTAACAATTTTCTCAAGTTCATCCGTGTTGTTGTAAATGGCAGTATTTCATTCTTTTAAAAAGCAGAACAGTATTCCATTGTGTACATATATCACATTTTCCTTAACCAGTCATCCATTGATGGATATGTAGGTTAGTACCAACTCTTGGCTATTGTAAATAGAGCTGTGATAAACAAGGCAGTGCAAGTATCACATCAACACGATTATTTCCATTCCTTCGGGTAGATACCCAGCAAAGGGATTGCTGAGTCATATGGCAATTCTATGTGTTGTTTGAGGAACCTCCATAACATTTTCCACACTAATTAACAGTCCTAACAACAGTGTAGGAGAGCTCCCCTTTCTCATGCTTGTCAGCATTTGTTATTCTCTATCTTTTTGATAATAATCAGTCTAACTGGGGTGAGATCATATCTCAATGTGGTGTTGATTTGCATTTCACTGATGTTTAGTGATGTTGAATAATTTTTTCATGTGTCCATTGGTTGTTTGTATATCTTCCTTTAAGAAATACTTATTCAGCTTCTTTGCTCATTTTTCAATCAGGTTACTTTTTTTTTTACTATCAAGATGTTTGAGTTCCTTATATATTCTGGATATTAATCCTGTGTCAGATTCATAGTTTGCAAATATTTTCTCCCATTATGTAGGATGTCATTTATGTCTGTTAATTGTTTCTTTGGCTGTGCATAAGATTTTTAGTTTGATATAATCCCATTTGTTTATTTTTTCTTTCATTGCCTGTGCTTTGGGGATATTATTCATAAAGCCTATGCCCAGAGCTACTTCCTGAACTGTTTCCCCCAATGTTTTCTTTTAAGAGTTTTATAGTTTTAGGTCTTATACTTAAGTCATTAATCTATTTTTAGTTGATTTTGGTATATGGTGAGAGGTATAGGTTTAGTTTCATTTTTCTATATATGCATGTTCAGTTTTCCACCACGATTATAGAAGAGGCATTTTTTTCCTCATTGTATGTCTTATTGCCTTTGTCAAAGATATGTTGGTTGTAAGTTTGTGGTTTGATTTCTGGGTTCTCTATTCTGTTCCATTGGTCTGTCTGTTTTTATGCTTGTACCATGCTGTCTTGATTACTGTAGCTTTGTAGCATAATTTGAAGTCAGGTAGTATAATGCTTCCTGCTTTTTTTTTTTCTACCCCCTCAGGACTGCTTTGGCTTTTCAGGGTCTTTTGCTATTCCATATGAATTGAATGTTAGGATTGTTTTTTCCTATTTCTGTGAAGAATGTCATGGTGTCCTGATGGGGATTGCATTGAATCTGTAGATTGCTCCTCAGTGTACTATGAACATTTTCACAATGTTAATTCTTCCAATCTATGAGCATGGAATCTCTTTCCATCTTTTTGTGTCCTCTTTAATTTCTTCCAGCCATGTTTTGTAGTTCTTATTGTAGAGATCTTTCACCTCTTTCACCTTCTTGGTTAAATTAATTCCTAGGTTTTTGTTTGTTTTTTGTTTTGGAACTACTGTAAATGGGCTTCCTTTATTGATTTCTTGTTCTGATAGTTGTTGGAGTATTAAAAATGCTACTGACATGTTTTAATTTTGTATCCTGCAATTTTACAGAAATAATTTAGAAGCTCTAAGAATTTTCTTGTAGAGCCTTTAGATTTCTGTGTATATAGGATCACATCATCTGCAAACAGGTCCACTTTGACTTTTTCTTTCTAATCTGTATTACTTTATTTTTTTCTCATCTGATTGCTCTGGCTAGTACTTCCAATACTATGTTAAATAGGAGTGGTGAGAGTATGGGTATCCTTGTCATGTTCATGTTCTTAAGATAATCTGTGATGTTTATAACTAATTATACCAAATTTTCTGAGAGTCTTTATCATGAAGCAACTTTAAATCTTTTCAAATTCTTTTTTTGTGTCTATCAAGATGATCATATTGTTTTTGTCCTTGCTTTTGTTGATGTCATGTATCACATTTATTGACTTGCATATGTTGAACCATCCTTGCATCCCTGGGATGAATCCCACTTGATCATGGTGTATAATTTTTTGATGTGTTGCTGTATTCTGTTTGCTAATATTTTGTTGAGGATTTTTGTGTCTGTGTTCATCAAATGTACTGGCCTGTAGTTTTCTTTTTGTCTGGTTTTGGTATCAAGGTGATGCTGGCCTTATAGAGTGAGTTTGGGAGAAAGGCTTCTGTTTCAATTTTTTGGAATAGTTTGAAGAGAACTGGAATTAATTCCTCATTAAACATTTGGTAGAATGCAGCAGTAAAGCCATTCAGTCTCAGGATTTTCTTTGTTGGGAGATTGCTGATTACTGCTTCAATCTCATTGCTTGTTATTGGTCTGTTCAGGTTTTCTACATCTTTTTGGTTTAGTCTTAGTAGTTTGTATGTGGACAGAAATTTATCCATTTCCTCCAGTTTTTCAAATTTGTTGGCTTATATTTGTTTATGATAGTCTCTAATGATTCTTTATATTTCTGAGCTATTGGCTGTAATGTCTTCTCTTTCATTTCTAACTTTTGTAATTTGGATCTTCTCTCTTATTTTTTTTAGTTAGTCTATATAATGTTTTGTCTATTTTTATCTTCTCAAAATCATTTTGTCATTGATCATTCGTATCATTTTGGATCTCTATTTAATTTAGTTCCACTCTAATATTTTTTTTTCCATCTGCTAATTTAGGGATAGGATTGTTCTTGTCTTTCTAGTCTTTTGAGGTACAGTCTTAGGTTGAGTATTTGAAACCTTTATTATTTTTATATAATCAATTATTGCAATAAATTTCCCTCTTAGTATCCCACAGTATCCCACAGGTTTTTGGATATGAAACATCTTTATTTTTATTAGTTTCAAGAATTTTTTTTGATTCCCTGTTTAATTTCTTCTTGGACCCATAGGTAGTTCAGGAGCATGTTATTTAATTTCCATGTATTTGTATAGTTTCCAGAGTTTTCTTGTTATTGATTTCTAGTTTTAAAATAGTGTGGTCTGAAAAGATACTTGAAATTCTTTCAATATTTTTAAATTTGTTGAGACTTGATTTGTTGACCTAACACATCGTCTATACTGGAGAATGATCAAATGCTGATTAGAAGAACATATATTTTGTAGTTACTGGATAAAATGTTCTGTAGATGTCTGTCAGGTCCACTTGGCCTAAAGTATAATTTAAACGCTGTGTTTCCCTGTTGATTTGTTGCCTAGATGATCTGTCCAATACCGAGGGACAGTTTATTAGGTCTCCGACTATTATCGTAGTGCAGTCTATCTCTTTATTTAGGTCTAATAGTGTTTTTTTTTATGTATCTGGGTTCTCTGCTGTTGGGTGCATATATACTTATGATTGTTACATCTTCTTGCTGGATAGATGCCTTTATCATTATATAATGGCCTTCTTTGTCTATTTTTATGGTTTTTGCTGTAAAGTCTATTTTTCCCAATATAAGAATAGCTACTCCTGTTAATTTTTGGTTTCCATTTATGTAGTATATCTGTTTTCATCCTTCATTACTAGTCTTTGTATGTCTTTACGGTGAGGTAAGTTTCTTGAAGACAGTACAAAATTGGGTCTAATTTTTTAATCCGGTAAATCACCCTGTTTCTTTTGAGTGGGGAATTTAATCAATTTACATTTAGTATTGAAAGGTATTATTGTACTCCTGGCATTTTATTGATTTTCATATGGATGTTTAAAATTTTCCTTCCCCCCCCCCCTTTTATTGCTTATCTTCAGTGTTTGTTGTTTTTTCGATGCAGTAAGGCATGGGTTCTTTCTCTTTCTCATTTGTGTTTTTTTGTTCTACTGGTGGTTTTTGTTCTTTCTTGTGTATTCATGATAGTAACTATCATTTTTTGAATTCTAGATGATTGACTTCCTTGGGTATTTCTTGTAGAGCTGGTAGTATGTTTATGAACTCCCACAGTTTTTGTTTGCTTGGGAAATACACTATTTCTCCTTTATTTCTGAAGGATAGCCTTGCTGAGTATTCTTGGTGGGCAGTTTTTATTTTTTTTCTTTTAGTATTTTTAATCTGTCATCCATTTTCTTCTGGCCTTTAAAGTTTTTGTTGAGAAGTTTACTGTTAGTCTGATGGGGATTCCCTTATAAATGACTTGATGCTTTTTTTTTTTTTAACTGTTATTAGGATTCTCTCTTTACCTTGGAGTATCTTGTAAGTTTGACTATAATGTGTCTGAAAGAGGACCTTTTTGAATTGAATGTTTGGGGATATTTGAGCCTCCCAGATATGAAGGTCCGTGTTTCTCCTTATACTTGGGAAGTTTTCTACTATTATTTTGCTGAATAGGTTTTCAATGCCTTTTCCTTTCTCCTCCCCTTCTGGAACACCCTTGATTCAGATATTTGTGCATTCAAGGTTGTCTGCTAGCTCTCTTATATTTATT
>NW_007730594.1:38605-46317 GCF_000696425.1 Galeopterus variegatus
GAAAGAGGACCTTTTTGAATTGAATGTTTGGGGATATTTGAGCCTCCCAGATATGAAGGTCTGTGTTTCTCCTTATACTTGGGAAGTTTTCTACTATTATTTTGCTGAATAGGTTTTCAATGCCTTTTCCTTTCTCCTCCCCTTCTGAAACACCCTTGATTCAGATATTTGTGCATTCAAGGTTGTCTGCTAGCTCTCTTATATTTATTATTTTTTAAAATTTTAAAATTTTTTCTTTTTTTGTTCCGAGTGGGTGATTTTGAAAAGACCATTTTCAATATCATAAATTCTTTCTTCTGCTTGCTCTACCCTCCTGCTTAAGCTGTCAGTTGTGTTTGTTATTTCATTGAATGAATCCTTCAGTTCCAGGAGTTCTGCTACATTCTTTATTTACAGTATTAATCTCTTCATAAATTTCCTCCTTCATATCCTGGATAGTTTTTCTCATTTTGTTGTGCTGTCTAACTGAGTCTTGTATCTCATTGTATTTCCTTAAAATTGTTGCTTAGAATTCCTTTTCAGCCATTTCAAATATCTCCCACTCTATGGGTTCTTGTACTTGAGAATTATCATATTCATTTGGTGTTGTCAATCCATTTTTTTCCTTTTTTCCCATATTTCTAGTATTTCTACATTGATGTCTGGTCATCTTGTAGTGTAGTTGCTTCTTCTTTTACTCTGGAGTGGGCTTTGAGGAGAGAGACTTCCTCCTGCATCCGTGTTTATATTGACCATTGAGTAGGGTGTTTTAGTATCATTTCCAGGTATACACAGTAGTGTAATGTGGATACTTCAGTGTCAAAATTGTGTGTGAATGGTTAAAAAAACCTAGTGAAATTTCTAATACTTCTGTTCATGCAAAAGCTTAAAAATAAAAATATACATTATGCATAGTTTCATATGGCTGCCATAACAAGTACCACAAACTGTGCAGCTTAAAACAGCAGAAATGTTTTATCTCACAGTTCTGGAGGCTAGAAGTCTAAAATTAAAATGTCAGCAGAGCTGTGGTCCCTTTGAAACTTGTAGAGGAGAATCTTTGTTGCCTTTTTTAGCTCCTGGTAGTTGTACCCATTCATTGCAATCTTTGGTGTTCCCTGACTTGTAGATAGATGTATCATTTCAATCTCTGCCTCTGTTGTCACCTGGCATTCTCTCTGTGTATCTCTCTGCCCTTCTTATGAATGAGTACACCAATCATACTGAATTAAGGCCCACCATACTACAGTATGATCTCATCTTAACTAATTATGCATACAAAGACTCTGTATCTAAATAAGGTCATATTCACACATTCTGTGTGGTTAGGACTTATACATACCTTTCCGGAAAACACAATTCAAACCCCAACATACATTATTTGTATGAATAAGCTGATCAATTCTTTTGAAAATTTGACTAACTATTTTCACATCATTATAAACACAAATATGTGCATTGGATTTTACTTTCACTTGAATTTTAAAACTTCATGAAACATCCTCTATTTGTTTTTGTTTGTTCATTGTGTTTTTACCAGATTTACCAGCCAGTGGAAATTTGGGATATTCTTTATATACAAGATTGCAAAGATCATGCTGAATAGTGTATTTGCAAATACTAATAGAATCTCTGTTATCTCAATTCTGCCATTCATATTTTTTTCTCTCTTTATGGAAAGAGCAGACTTATAATACCTATTTATGGTTTTCATGAATTAGGACTCATTTAGCTGAAATTTTGAGGCAAAAGTTCTTTGGTGTTATACTCTTCCAATAGAGAATGACAAATTAAAGTACATCCCTCAGACTGAAGACATTTCTCAATTTTATAGTTATAGTTTTTATAGTTACTCCTTGCTCAGTGTTTCTTTCTGTGTCAAAGCCTATCAAGGCCTTTTTTTTTTTTTTCTGGTTACCCGGTATTTACTTAGCAAACTCTGTGCTTTGATGCTCTTCCCCGTGGTTCCTGACAGAACCAAGAACTCAGCAGTTTATTCACACCCCAAGATGTTCAGTTCTTCATGTAAACCTAGCCCATTATTTTTACTGAGATGGACCATTTATATTATTTGGGACCCATCATGGTACATTTGTTCTCTAAAACAGCCTCCTCTCCCTACTTCTTCCCACCAGCTAATGGTTTTAATTCTGATCACAACATTTGACTTTTCTTTCCCATTCAGATTTCTACTTTGTGTGTATAACCAAACACAAAAGTAAGATTTATAACTGTCTTAAATGAAAGAAAGTGTGATATTTTTAAACAAAGGGACCAGCAGTTATAACATGCATAGTACACCTGCCTGTCAGCAAAGATAAGCTCCAGCTGCAAGCTCAGCACTATCAACATCCTCCAAGGCTTTCTGTGTCTTTTTTAACAAATTTTTTTGTTACCATAATAGTTATCATGGAACCAGCTTTGTGCCTCAACAATGCAGCAAAGAAAGAAAATCAGAGGCGTTTAAGAGAATATGCATTAGTATTCTCACTCACTGGTGACTGTATCCAGTTTGTTTTTATCAGTTGTGTAGATTTCACAGAGGCAGGATAATACAGTGGTTTAAATCATAAGAAACTGTGGTTCAAACAGCACTTTCATTTTCTGGCTGTATGACCATGAGTGTGTAGTTGTAACTTTCTGTTCCTTAACTTTCCACCTGTGGATAAAATTTCTACCTATGTTTGAGACTTCGGTGAGGAGAAGTATATGAGATAATGCATGGAAACATTCTTAAAAGAGGGTCTGCAAATAGTAGGTACAATGTAAGCAGTAAGAATTATTACTATATGAAACTTGAAGACTCCCTTTTAAATGTGCCCTCCTCCCAAACACCTACCTCTTCAGTGACCAATAAAAAACAAACAAACAAACAAACAAACAAACAAACAAAACTCCAATGTACCTTCAAAAACTAGACTGGAAGAAGGAATGGTAATGGTGGGTCATAGTTGGCATGGGGACAAGTAGTAAAAGCTATGCAGAGCATCCAAAAATAGAGACATCATGGAAGTTATACATCACTGCCATTTTCCTCTGAGCTACCTCCCTGGTCTTTTTTAATGGAGCATAAGGCCTATTGCTATAGTTCAGAATCACTTAGCTGAGAAAAAAGGTTGAAAATGTGTACCATATTATAGCATAAGGCCTATTGTTATAGTTCAGAATCACTTAGCTAAGAAAAAAGGTTGAAAATGTGTACCATATTATACATATATGAGAAGGAGGGAGGGAGGCATTTTATTTTTGTTTTCCTCTAATTTTTCCTTACTCAAGACATATAATTTAGTTGCTTCATATTATCAGGTCTTGAATGTTCTTAGGCTTTCCAACCCCAATAATTGCAGGCTTTTCCATTAGTAAATCAATATTAACTCTTCTTGAAGCACTTAAATTCTTGAGAGAATTATGAATAAAATAATAAATTTTCCAGTCGGATTTTGCATTGTAGAGCATGGCTTCTTTATCCCTCAAGGTAAAAGATCTTACAAAATAGACATACCAAGCTCAACAGCAGGCCAGAGGCATTAGGAGAAAGTTTTGGACAGAGGACTTTTTACTGCATAACTATCAGATTTTGTCTCATGGCTGACTGGTAGTTCAGCCTAACCTCAACTCTACCGCAAAACATTCTTTCATTGCTTCATAAATCCATGAAGAGTTGGCATCTGCTCTTGCGAGCTTAACTCTCCTGTTCAGAGTGGTAAATACCAGGGTGAAGAATTCACTGTGCTGACATGGAAGAAAGATGATGGGATTCTAACTCAATCAAAATGTGTCAAATATCCCCTGCTTCAACCATTTCTGCTTCTGCATTTTATCTAAATATTATTGACGGTTACAAAATTGTATAGTAAAATATTTTTAAAATATTTAAAATTTACTACTACCTATTCACAACAACTGAAATAACATTGGAACTATATTTTTCTGCCCATCACTGTAAGCTTGCTGAATTTTAGCAACACAGAGGCAAAAGTGTCATTGTTACGTCTCTTGTGCTTATTTTGGATCAGAAGACTCTAAGTGTGGCCCCTTGGCACTAGAGAGCACTCTGTAGTGGCAGCATCATGTTGCCCACTGACTATCTGTTAACTCTTTCCATATAGTTCGATTACTACTTATTGAAATTGATTTATATCAAAAACTCTATCTTTCACACAGTTATTATTTAACTTACTTTCGATTAATTTGTTCTATTATTCAAACATAAATTATTGTTCTATTATAATTATTACTTACAATAATTATTTCTAAATAAATACAATTTAGCACATTTTTAAATTACTAATGCATTATTCAGTTGTGATGTTAACAATTAGCTAAAGTTCTTGGTAGAATTTTATAAAGAATAACCATTAAATACTGTATTGTTTCTTAAAAAAATGCTGTCTAAATTTATATAAAAATTTAAAATAATTTAACGTAATTTAATATGAGAATCATAGTCTTTTTTATTTCAACAATGAACAATACAGTTAGCAAAATATTTTGATGGGGCAATGTTTCTATGTTGTCAATTTTATCTATTGAATTAAATAAGTACAAATATTTCAATACATCCTCAGCTGCTACTTAATACATTTTTAAATTGTAAACAGAATTGTTTTCAAATATTCTGAACGATGCAAAAAGGAAATATACATAAACACATATAGCATATTTACATTACAACTCTATATAATATATGCATATATGTATATATATGAAAATTATGCATCATATCCCACAGATAGAAAAGCCTGTAGACCTCTATCAGTAGCCAGGGTTCCATCAGAAAAATAGAACCAGTAGGAATATACATATATATATATATATGTATATATATATGTGTGTGTGTGTGTGTGTATGTACATACACACACAGAGAACAAGAAACAGAAAGACAGAGAAAGAGACTTGTTGCAAGGAATTGGCTTGCATGATTTTAGGCGCTGGCTAGGCACATCTAAATTCATAGGGCAGGCTGCCAGGAAACTCTCTGGTAGTAGCTGATGGTGCAATCCACAGGCAGAATTTCTTCAGCGAATCCTCAGTTTTGCACAGATTAGATTCCCTAAAAATAGATGCTTGGAAAACATTTATTCTGTGAAGAAATGCCAAAACAAACTATGGGGGATATAAAAATTTGAGAACTAAATAAGTCCTGTGAAACAAATAAGCTCTGAGATGATACTTCTTAAATGTTTGTAGTGAAGGGTCTTAAGTATAACTTAACCTTTCCGCTAACCCTTTATAGAGCACTTTAAAGAAAAGAAGATGTAAAAGTTTCATGTCAAGATTTTATTCTATCAACATTCAAATGATACTTTTTGTTTTTTAATTCACAAATACTCTGTCACATGCAAATATTTGTCAATTGATACAAATTTTGACTTTCAGTCAAAATTATTTCAAATTGTTTACATGGAAAATCCAATAGCCTTCTGATCCCTAGAGTCTTGCCGCTTTGGTGATTTTGGGGAAAAAATTGAATCAGAATGGCCCTTTTGGAGCTTTTATGACTTAGCATGTTGGTTGCAGAAAGAAACAGTTGTGTTAAATAATTATGAACTGAAAGAAAATTCCTCAATGCATTTTTACATCTAATTCAGTGGCTTATAACTCAGTAGTGTACTGTGTTTATGAGCTCTAAGAAACACTTTCTACTGATTTAATTCAGTGACTTTTGTATTATTGCCTTTGGGCATTCCTGTGTCAATGTACTAACTTAGTTCACCCTACTACAAATTTAATGAAATGTGTTCATATTGCTTGCTAAATAATCATTCCAAATTTCTTCTTTGGTTTGTAATAATACTCTTTTTATATGTACCATATTATTATATATTTTATCTATCCTAGAATTAACTATATATATAGCTTCCCTACAACCATGATATCTTATCTATTGTACTTATATATTATGGTTCCAAATCAGTGATGGTAAATCTTTTCATTGTGTTCCTGTATTTTGTTTCAAATTTAGAATGATCTATATAAAGTTCCCCAATGACTTACCCATTGGGAATGCTCTGCTTCTCAACCCTTTCCTTTCCTTGCATTAGCATGGTGTTACACTGATGAGGAACTTGGAGTAATTTAATGAGTGAAACTTCATGGGCGATACTCATCTTAAAGGATGCCATCTACTTTGAAACTATAATAGTCACCACTATTGAACAAGTGACTATACCTGTTTAGACAGGCCACTTGAAATCTTCTATAAAACTATGATGCCTGATTTCTCTAAAAAGCAGTGCATATGAGATCACTTAAAAGCAGTACCATTCTCTCTTACGATGACTGCCCACATTTTATATTCTGGTGTCAGAAAGAGTAGAAGTCTTTCTCAAATGACTACAGCTAGAAATAATCTTCTGAGACCAATATCAATATGTAATAGCTTCTGAGACTAAAACAAGGCAAGTAAAAGTAATCATTGTTACCTTCTACTTCTCTTTCCACATGTCTTTTCCTAGTAGGTACCCAGTACTCTCAAGCATTCTTTAGACATCCCTTATTAGGTTAAAACCTGATTTTAGTTTCATCAGGATATCTTCTGCTCTATCTCTAACTTCCATCCTCAGAGCACACATGGTATAAGGCTCTATAGTGGATTCCTATAATTTTATGTTGCCCCAACATCCATTTTAAACATAGGTTTAACTTTCTCATACTAGAAGCAGGCTTAGTAACTCTTGACACAGTTTCCAGTTCTCTGCCTCCTCCCAGTTCCTCACTGTGGTTGATCCAGATATCTGCCTTGTACAATGGGCTTCTGGTGGTCTTCCCTATGGGTCAGCTAGATACAACCTGCTTGACTAGCCCCACTGACCCCCACATGCTGCATAGACTGCACAGATATGCCACTGTCACCACTTTTCAGTCACAGCTTGCCTTTATGGAATGTGGCTGGCTTGCTCTAAACTTACCAGTTAGAACCCTCCCTAAAGGAGACCTGCCTTGATAATGCCCTGGACCCCAGTAGAGTCTTTGGTTCACACATCTCTCTCTCCCTCTCTTGTTCCATGCCCACTGGTGGAGCCTGTGTGTTCCAGAGGGCTCTCTCTTCTTATTGGCCCTGCGAGGTGTGCTGCTTTCTTCTCTCCAGGATCTGTAAGCAACAAACTGCTTGTGTTATTTATGTGTTTTATTGAGTTACCTACTCTATGTCTCACCTGACTGACACACCTAGACCCACCTTTTTTCCTGGTCAGAGCTCTACTAGAGACTGGCTACCTTTGTAGGAATAAACTTTTTTTTCAGAGAAGAACCACAATGATGTCTACCACTATAAATAATTCCTGTGAGAGGGACACTTGGTCATGGGTTGGACACTTAGGGATTAGGCTGTCTGCCAGAATAAAGAAGTACTCCCTGAAAACTGCATTGGAAACATCCATGACCCAATTCCCTGAAACAGGGCTAAAGTTTGTAGGCATTATCCACAGAGAGACCTCAAGAACAAATTAGGAAACAAAACAACAACAACAAAAAAAGCCAGCTCATTTTCTTAGGATATTCTGAAAAATTAGTTCACACCACATGAATGGTTGATAATGATATGACACATTGTTCCTAGGAGGAAGCATTTACTCTTTAATCAAGGACTTGTGCAGTGAATGTGATTAACTCCAAAGCCCGGAATGGCAAGCATAAGACTAGAATGTTCGGGCAAGCTGGCTTACTCTGCTTCTGTGTGAAGACTGCCCCAAATCAGACTCTGGTGTCCAAGGGTTGAACAATTGGAAA
>NW_007730594.1:47255-47992 GCF_000696425.1 Galeopterus variegatus
GCTTCTGTGTGAAGACTGCCCCAAATCAGACTCTGGTGTCCAAGGGTTGAACAATTGGAAATTGACCTGTCTCATTTTGAGACAAAGGAGAAAGCAGAAGCAAACTGTAATATTTCAGTGGAGCAGAATATTGGGATTGAAAAATACTGAGATCCAGGCATATCTCAGTAACTAAGTAAGCAGAAGTTTAATAATGGGTGAAATACGAAGTATATATTGTATATAATTGGAACTTGCCTCTTATCAGTTATCTCTATTTTCTTCTCTATCTAGCACTTATACAAATATCTCTTTTTTTATCTGGGACACATATTCTTGAGTTGAATGGCAACAGAGAAAGCGTTAGGATGTACCGTACGTGTGTAGGCAGGAAAATGTTCATAGCACCTCATGCCCTGGGTTATTTGTAGTACTAAGTACATGCAGTCCCGTTACAGAACAATTTGCATGTGATTTGTGCTCTGAGTCTACGTTCACCTTTTAATGCTAAACTAGGAGCTGCACGTGAGGCATCTTGAAAGAGAAATGCTTTATTATTTACTTAGAAATTTAATATTTCAATTATTTTAGGTTTTTTTATTGGTTAACATCTGAAAAATAATCAAATATATGCACAGTAGCTTGCAAATTGTTGTTTTGTGTTTTTATCTTCTAGAACCCCACAGGTCAGATTCACAATAATTGGCAATTTCCTGGTTTACACAAGTATATATATAAATATATATATATATATATAT
>NW_007730594.1:48709-52780 GCF_000696425.1 Galeopterus variegatus
AATAATTGGCAATTTCCTGGTTTACACAAGTATATATATAAATATATATATATATATATATATTTAAAAATCTGTAGTGTGTGTGTTTATATACATATAACACACGCACACATGTACACACACAGAGAGTACATATTTTACAATACTTGCTTTAAATAATTTGTAATAAATGCTTGGCAGAAAAGATTCAAGAATTACTTAAAATAATAATAGTGCTGTATTATTTTATAAATTATGCTTTGATGAAATTCTAAATCTGTATGATGAGGTTTACATAATTGGGAAAATGTAGCTATTGGAAACAATTAGCCATTAGGAGACTGGAGACATCCACAGGAAACAATTTTGCAAGGAAGGAAATAGTGCTCCTCATTGGATTAACATCCAGCAAATTGATCAATCTGAAACATATGCATCCTCTGTTACTATGAAACTATTAATGTGTGTTGAAATGCATGCAGGAAGATAAGCTTCAGTAAGCCCACATAATAACTTATTCAACAGGAAAAAATATATATTTTTAAAAGTTACATATAGAAGGAACGGTGATTTTTCTATTTTTTCCTACACTCGTTTTATTTTTTACCCCAACACTTACCTCCTTAGTTCATAAATATACAATATATATACTTACAGACCATAGGTCTTTGCATATTTTCCCAGCATATTTTAGGGTGAAAGAAAACATTAGTGGCTTTTGGGCCATGTTGACAAGGTAAGATACTATGATGTATAGGGCATGATTAGAGGTGAACTTGTAGACAATTTGGACTAAAGAAATGGGTAAACTGACAGAATATCCAGAGTCAATAAATACATGTATCTGTAGTCGTCTGTTTTTGTTGCTTATAACAAATGCTTGAAACTAAGTGAGTTACAAAGAAAAGGAAATGTATTGCTTCCAGTTTGAGAGATGAAGTCCAAAGTCCAGGGAACACATTTGTGAGAGTGACCCAGGGGTCTCACACTGCACAAAATGGTGAAGTGAAGAGAGACTAACTTCATATGCTTTTCTTTTAAAGCCCACAGAATCACACTCCCGACCATCATTATTAATTAATCTGTTCACTACTGCACGGTCCTACAATCTAATTACCTCTTCAAGGCCCCATAATGAGATTTCCCACCTCTTCAAGGCCCCACCTTTCAATTACCATAATAAGATTTCCCACCCTCAACAGTCACAGTGGGGATCAAGTTTTAGGGGGACATTCAACTCTAGGCAGTATCTTGCTCCATCTCAGAATACAGGACAGAAATAAAAAAGCATCTCCTACCCATTCTTTTCTGCTCAACCACCGAGTAAAATTTGTTGGTTTGTTCAACTGTTTCATTCATTTCCCAGGCAAGCTTTTGTTTCCTTATGCATTTCAACTAACATTTTACAGCTAGAAGTTTTTTTCTTTTTTCCTACGAGAATAGGTAACACGAAACCACACACACACACACACACACACACATGGAATATAAAGAAACTGACTGTGTGACAACATTTTGTGGCTATTTTGAAGAATTTTTTTTTTAAAGAAATCTCATAAGCTATGCACTTTACTGAAAGATTAATTTTGTAATCTTATTGTGTGTGATAGCTTCTCAGAATTGTAAGCAGCGTTGTATATAAATGAAGTAATAGGTAGAGAATAGTATAATTTATCTTCTAAACAGGTATCTGTTTGGAAATGAAAAAGGCACATAATAATTACCAGGTGCCAATTGATCTATAACAGGCATAAAATCAAACTGCCCTGGGAGAATAGTGATAGGATGCTATGTAATGGGATTTACAGAATTCTCTCAGAATCCATAATACATAACAAATATTTTTCCTTACATCATACTTCCTTCAAGCCATTGTATAAGCAGCAGTATAGCTGTTCCAAATGGCTGAAATAAAAGGCAGAATTATTTCATTTATGAAGTCATTAGAATGTAAGTGTTTTATGCTACACTCACTGATATATTTGACTAGGTTAATTTATTGGATTGGAGAAATAATACTTTTGAAGGCGCATGAAATCTCCTCTCAAGAGAAAGTGGTAAATATATGAAGATTCCAGGAAATTGGGTCATGGAATAATATATCTGTCCATTTCTATGGCTTATAACAAAATACCTGGAACTGGGTACTTTGTAAGAAAATGCAATTTTTTGCTTAGAGTTTCAAAGGCTAGGAAATCCAAAGTCTAGGAAATACATCTGGTAAGTGTCTTGATGGTGGCAACAGTGACAGCAGGGTATCACACTGTGAATTGGCAGAGCAGAGAGAGTAACCTCCTCATTCACTCTCTTTTTAAAGCCTCAGACCACACCTATGATCACCTAAAAATTGATTAAAAATATCCATTCACTATGGTGTGGTCCTGAAATCTAATCACCTCTTCAAGACACCACCTTTCAATTACCATAACAGGATTTCCCACCCTCAACATTTACAGGGAGGATTAAGCTTCGGTGAAGCTGTGGGGGGGAGGCATCAAGTCTATAGCATTCCATCCCTGATCCCCCAAAACTAATGTCCTTTTCACATACAAATGCATTAATTTCATCCCCAAAGTTTTAACTTGTTTCAATTCAAAAGTCCAAAGTTCAAAGTCACATCTCTGAAATCAAAAGTTATCTACTGCCAAGATACAATGGTGAAACAAGCATAAGCATATATTCCCATTCCAAAAGGGAGAAATAGGCCAAAAGAAAGGGGTAACAGGTTTAAGCAAGTCCATAACCCAGCAAGGCAGGTGTTAAATACCAAAACTGGTGAATCATGTACCTTAACTCCAAGTTCAATGTCCTATGCACACTGGTGTGTGGGTATGTCTCCATGTCCTCAGGCAGCTCCACTTCTACGGGTTTCCTGGTCTCTGGTGATGCTTCCGCTTTCTCAGGCTGGTGTTTCACTCTGGTAGCTCCACAGGTCTGGGGTCTCCATGGCGGTCCTGCTGTCATGGTTCTACTAGTTATGGTGCTGATGGAGTTTCTCTGCTGTAACTCTGACCCCACGTTTCTGCTCAGCATTGTGGTCCCCGGCACTCTAGTGAAGTCTTTATGTGGTGATTCTGCCCCTGTGACAGATCTCCTCCTGGGTCACCAGAATTTTCCAAATATCTTTTGAAATCAGGATGGAGGCTTCCAAGCCTCCCAGCTCTGGCATTCTGCGAGCCTACAGACCTACCACCACATGGAAGCCACCAAGTTTTCTGGCTTATATTTTCTAAAGCTGCAGGTACAGCCACACCAGGGGCCAATTTAGCCATGGCTGGAGCAGCCAAAGCAGCTGGGGTGCTGGTGATGGCAGTAGCTTCTTGAGGTGGCCCTGGGCAGCAAGCCCGTGGAGGGCACCTCAGGCCTGTTCCCCAAGACCATTCTGTCTCCCTAATTCTTTGGGCCTGAAATGGAAGGGTTGGCCCCAGAGGCTTCTGCAATGCCTTCAGGACCTTTTCCCCTTCTCTTGATAATTCTTGATAATCCCTTTTTTTTTTTTTTTTGTCCTTTTTGAGTCTGGCCACACCGCGCCCAGCGCTGCACTCTCCCGAATGCGCCACGGGCTCAGCCGGATAATCCCTTTGTTTTGTACTAGTCTTCTCACCACCATTGAATTTTTCTTCTGAAAATGCTATCTGGTTCTCTACCACATGGCAGGCTGCAAATTTTTCAAATCTTTATACTATGCTTCCCTTTTAAATTCAAGCTTTATGTATTTCCTTTGCCACCATAACTCAGCATAGTCTGTTACGAGTAGCCATGCAGCTTCCTTAATGGTTTACTGCTTAGAAATTTCTTCCACCAAATACTCTGGTTCATGACTCTTAAGTTCCAACTTCCACAAAGTCCCAGGGCATGGACACAATGCAGCCAAGTTCCTTGCCAGTTTACAACAAAGGTGATCTTTGCTCCGGTTTCCTATAAACTCCTTCTTATTTCTATCAGAGACCTCTTTAGAATGGTCTTTACAGTCCACATTTCTATCAGCATTCTGTTTGCCACCAAAGACACTCCAAACTTTCCCTCATCATTTGTCTTCCTCTGAGTCCTCCAAACTCCTCCAATCTTTGCCTAACACCCAGTTCCAAATCT
>NW_007730594.1:53770-54872 GCF_000696425.1 Galeopterus variegatus
TAACAAAATACATGGAACTGGGTATTTTATAAAGAAAACAAAATTTATTGCTTACAGTTTCGAAGGCTAGGAAATCAGAGTACAGAGAACACATATGATGAGAGTCTTGGTGGTGGTGACAGTGATGGCAGGGTATCACACTGCAAAATGGCAGAGCAGCGAGAGTAACCTCATCATTTACTCTCTTTTAAAACCCGTCAGAATCATGCCCATGATCACCATTTTTAATCCATTCACTATGGCACGGTCCTGCAACCTAATCACCTCTTTAAGGCCCCACCTTTTAATTACCATAATAGGATTTCCCTCCCTGAACATTTACAGTGAGGATTAAACTTAAATGAGGTTGATGGGGCATCCAGTCTACAGCAAATATAGAGCATAAATCATCCCCAAGAGATGGTGGAGGCTGGTCCAGCTGACCACTCTACTGGGTTGGATCCAGGACTTGTGAGCTCTTGAAAGGGAATGTATAACACGGACAAAGAGACGTCATAAGAGGAAGGCACGTAAACATCCACCCATTCTTTCACCAGTTGATTTTAGGGACATTGTAGGTTAACTTCAGAAATAAAAGATGTTAAGAATTTCAGAGTTGGAGAGGGTACTGGAGATAACTTAAAATTACCAATTTTGCAGAAAAATTTACTGTGACTTACAGAAAGTGAAGAATTTGGACGAGGTTAAACAGTTTTGAAAACTTTTATTATTGTCTTCTCAAATGAAAAGTGTAGATAAAAGGAAATTTACAGAATTATTTCTCATTCAATTATGAGATAATCAGCATCTATTAGAAGTGGGGACAAATATGAATAAGAAAGAGTGTCCCTAAAGCAATTTAAAGCTGAACAAAAATTCACAGATTTAGAAAAGACACCCATTGATTACTCATCATTTAAATTGTTAGGACAAGAATTAAACTACATTTATCATTTTTAATATTTAAATATTCAGTAGTAACAGAATTTAGTGCCTAAAACACTCTTAAAAATTGAGTAGAGTTTTTTACAGCTTTGACCTTTCAATATTTCACATTTGGATTTGTTGGCAATTCTTTCTATCCCCACAGGTTACCAAGGACATAAAAAGAGAAAGGAATTGA
>NW_007730594.1:55325-63390 GCF_000696425.1 Galeopterus variegatus
AGCAAGTTACTTGATTTTAAGACATTAACATGGCTTAGGTATTTGAGTCATATTTGCAAAAAAAGTTGTATACAATAATGCAAGACAAAATAAAAGAAACGTGATATAGTATTTAGCTGATGAAAATGATGGGGCCTTATACATAACAAAATCTGTATATTCTTTATAGGCTGAGAACAAAAGGAAACTATTAATCATATACATAATTACTATTTCAAACTAGACATTGTCGTTTAGATCATATATTCTGGCAGGGAAGAGATTAATTAATAATTGTACAACTAAATATATAAATGTATTTGTAAAATATTTTTNTTGTTGGCAATTCTTTCTATCCCCACAGGTTACCAAGGACATAAAAAGAGAAAGGAATTGAATAACTAGAAAATTAGATGCATTATAGGGAAAGGCCAAAGAGAAGTCTATGGCTCCATAATTTATGAAATGTATAAAATATCCAAATGCTTGGATGACAGGATATATACTATATGAAATGGTAAGAGGAATATATTGAATATATTTAATCATTGCTATTAACAATAGATTTGCTAAACTCTTGGAGTTGCTGTACAATTCAACTTCAAAATAGTGTTCTATACTACAGTAATCTAGGAGTAGAAACCAAGGTGTGTCTTGCTCAGGGGATTGCTGATAATACTGCTACCCCTTTACATGCTAAGTAGAGGGCTCTGATGAAAGCTGCCATATAAAGATTGTTCAGTACCAGTGACAGAAGATAACTTGAGGTGACATAGGGTAGGAGGGACTGTATTAGGGCATATTTTAACTCTGATTTATTCTGATTAAAAGCAGTAATTTTTGCTCCTACTTTCTTACATATAAGACAAAAGAAAAAGAAAAAATCCCTACTACATTAATCATCTGCCCTCTCATCAATATTCCTGACTCACTCTGTGTTAGAGTGAATAGACAGCATAAAGTATTTTAAATTTTAGATATCTTCTCAGCAAGTTACTTGATTTTAAGACATTAACATGGCTTAGGTATTTGAGTCATATTTGCAAAANGGGAAGAGATTAATTAATAATTGTACAACTAAATATATAAATGTATTTGTAAAATATTTTTAATAGAAAACAATAATTTGTTATGAGGATAAAGTATAAAACCTGAATTTATACAGCAGCCACACAATGGACTCAATATGCTTATAGTCTACTATTGAGTGTCTGTTATTAAAAAAATTGAGGTGCACTTTAATATCAATGAGAAGGTATTGGAAAATTTTAGATGTTAAGAAATATAATACACAATTTTAAAGCTGTATAAATGTATATGTAATCTATGTATAAATATACACACAATACGTATATAAAATCAGAAGTATAGTATAGTACATTTACTGCACTAAAGATAATCATTAATACCAAATATATGCTAAAGGATGTTGGCCTTATTATCGTATGAACATTTAGATTAAATATAAAATAGAAAGGTCTTATACAATAAACTATATATGCTGTTCATTGATTGTTCTCTTATGTATGATAGTATTAGATATTGACATAGTTGTAATAAAAGTTGGCTTAACAAAGAACTTTATAAAATAAGATATACTGTGAATGAGAAGAGAACTATGAACAGTTATTTATAAAGCTTAGGAAAACAGCTTAGAATTTTTTAATAAATTCAGTTTTCAAGAAATAAACTGTAGTTAGGCTATTTGGGAGTACTTGTTTTTTATTGTTAGAAAAACAATGAAAAATTATGGAAAATGGAATATAAGTTTATAATTATGTTGCAATCTAGCTAAATCAAGGAAGAAGAATGATGAAGGAAAAAAGAGAAGGAAAAGCAGAGCAACCACACAGACAGACAAACGCACGCATGCACACAAACACACACAATGTATCGTAAGTGCCGGCTACAAAGACGAGTAAAATATGGTCCTGTCCTTTTACTCACAAAACGAATAACTCATACGTAAATGCATCACTGAGTACGGTATTATGTTTCTTTAATGCTCTTAAAATATAGTTTTAAAACCATGTTTTTGTTTAGCTTCATATATATGCTCGATACACATGCACACACTTAAGCTTGCTTTACTATAATTGAAATTCTCCATTTACATTAAGTGTACTATTATCCTCTCCAAGACAGCAATTGTCCTTTGTCTCTGACTGTCTAGCCCCTAAACCAGCTAACACAGCACATGTCATGTAGAAGGAAATTGATTGTTGTTTGGGGATGAATTAATTTATCAATTAATAGATTTCTAAATAATAAATTCTTGACAGAAAACCTAAATTCTAATGAAATTTTGTTTATCTTTGATTGTTTGTGGAGCTTTATTTCTCTTTATTTCCCCAAATCTCAGTGTTGAGCATTACACCCTAAGGGTCCTTTGATTCTTCATCTCTGAGACATATATTTTTTTAAAAAGTTAAAAAAATAATAATTTGTTTTAAAAACTTCAAATAAGGCTTGATATCTTTAATTTTTAAAAAGTCAAAGCAATCTCAGCTTTCCTCAGTGTACAAATTTGAATGAAGTTGTATTTAAGTAAGTTCTCACATTCTAACAGAATATCTTCAATATGTAGATTTCAATTGTAAAGTAGGGCAGACCTCACAATGCCTAGAAAATAGTCTTTTGGGATCTAAACTCATTATCATTGAAGTGTAAAGTTCTAATTGTATTACTTTTCATAATCTATCTTCTATATAAATATTACTCAATGCCTTCAAATTCAAGAAGTGGGAAATGGAGAGGTTATAATGCAGGTGAGATTTATGCTAAGAAGATTCTGGGTTGTCACGATTAAAATTTTTCCACCCATTATGTGAATCCTATTGATCATTGCAGGAAGCAGAAAAGTGTGCTGTTCATTGATTTTCTGTGGCTACTGAATGCATTAGGCCTGACACATTTGATGGGTTGGCAGGTTTTCAAAGGAAGTTCAGTTAAGCTAATCTTAGTTCAGAGGAATATTCACAATGGAATAAGAAACTTCGTAATTGCAAGAGAAAATAGAAGAGTCAGAGGACTATATTATGAGCCATATCAGCATAAAAATTAGACATTAGCCTTCCTAAGAGAATACAGTAAAAGACATCAAGGCTTTGATGCTGTTTTTCACAAATGTAGCACTTACCGGATAAATTGGGTTTTAGCTTTTCACCCTTCAGCCAAGACAGTGAATGCACAGCAATCAGTTCTTCTGTCTTCTTAGCTAAGGGGAGTTAGAGTTCCATCAAGTTCATAAAAATATAACTGAAGAAATTACATAATTGAATCTCTCAAGTGAAATTGATAGCAATATTTATTGCTATCTATAAATTTAATATTTTGTTTCTAATGACCTCTTTCGGATTCCCTTCACTATTATATTTATTCCCTAAAATACCATTTTTCATCCATGAGTTGTATCATAGACTATTAAAATATAAATAATAGAAAATTCAAATCATTGGATTCCCTTCACTATTATATTTATTCCCTAAAATACCAATTTTCATCCATGAGTTGTATCATAGACTATTAAAATATAAATAATAGAAAATTCAAATCATTCTCATTTTAAAATTAAAGTTGGAAAGTAGGACCTTGTATCCCTGTTGGAAGCTTAGTGACTTATTAATACAATGTCATAGTACAATGTTACTTTTCAGTAGTCCAGAATAGTGTCAACATGCTATGCATATTTTTTCAGAACATTAAGTACCAGGCCACTGTGTATGCTTGAGGTGAGGATTAATTAAATTAGCAAAAACCAAGTTATCTTTTATGCCCACAAACAAATATATATATTTGGCATTCAGTCTTCCCTCTTTTTCCCCAAGACATTTAGCATGCAAGCATACAATTTAAACTCATAAGAATAAATGAAGCCATATAGACTTTTAATATAATATTCCAATTTAATGAAATTCAAGAAGGAAATCCTTCCATCCCTGTGCACAGTACTTATTCTCTTTCACTGCCTTTGGGAAATTTGTCCTTCAATGTAGAAAACTATTCCAAATTATTAATCACGTGAGACATATTTGAATTTTAACAAACTATTTTAATTATTCTCTTTCACTGCCTTTGGGAAATTTGTCCTTCAATATAGAAAACTATTCCAAATTATTAATCACGTGAGACATATTTGAATTTTAACAAACTATTTTACTTTGCAATTATTATCAAAATGCTATAAGAATTAAGTATTTTAAAATATTACAACAACAATTTTTAAAAGGACCCAGCCAAGAAAGAGGTACAATACAAAGCTCTGAGGCATTTGAGGAAAGTGAAGCTCGTGAAATTTCATTTATTTGCTGGTGTTTTCTGAGCAAATTAAACATAGCATTAAGACATGAATCCAGAACTTCATACTATAAGTCTAATGTTCTTTGTTCACACTCCAATTGTATCTGGTGGTTGTTTTTTTAATTAAAAATCCAAGAAACAGTTCAGAGAATGATGTGTTCTAGTTTAGTAAGTGACCCTTAATTGTGAAACCCAATAGGCTATTACAAAGGTATATAATATTGCCTATTTGAAATAATTTTACCTCCTTTCCTTCCACACTCTGCCTCTGAAAAAGTAAATCCTATGACATTTTATTTTTCCCTATGACCTCTTTATCTACTGTTTTAAAGGGCCAGGCTCCATTCTTTTAAGATTCATTTGAAAATACACGTTTAAATTCTTCCAAAAATGGTGACATCATATAATTGCTATAAATCATATTAATCATATATTAATATAAATCAGATTCAAAAAGTTGAATAGTAGGATTCATTCTGGGGAATGTATGTTTCATAGGTGACATATTATATAGTACTGTACTGAACATGACCATAACTTACCAAGAAGCCATATTACACTGCACTGCTGTACACAAAGTAATATAGGTAAATAATGTTATAGGACAACTTCATATTGCATTCCAGCCCAGCAACTGGAGGGACATGAGGACAGTTAGGAGTTTTGTTGAGAGTATAAAGAACAAAGTAGTGAAGGGAATTGAGTTTATGTCTAATGAATAACAATTGAGGGAAAGGAGATATTTAGTTTAGCAAAGAGCTTAAACTCAAGCTTTTGATAGTTTTTACCAAATATTTGAGAGACTGTCTCATGAAATGACTCTATTCTGGCTTTGTGTATTTCAACGAAAACTGAAGTAATGGGTAAAAGTTACAGAGACAGATTTTCAGCTCAAGAAAAGGATAAATATATTATTTTAAGAGTTACAAGTTCACAAAAAGGGAATGATTAGACCCACTAACATTGGAGGCATCAAAGCATTTGACTACTTGAAGTATGATCTCTACTAATAATGCAGTATTGCTTTCATATGCTTATTATCATAAGAAAACAATGACGAGACATTATTTAAATTTTCTTAATACATAATTTTATATAGGAAAAAGTGGATTAAGCTTTAAAAGTTGAGACTATGCTGACATTTAGACCTACTTCTTATGTTTTTATCTGAAGTTCTTATATATTTTAAGATAATTCTGACATAATCTAGTTTTTTAGAAAAATCTCAACCTGCCTTTATCATGTCAACCTAACATGGCAACTTCAGTAGAATTTATGTCTGTATTAGCACCCCAACACCTTCTTTCCTCTCCTTCCTGTAGGTGTCAAAAATCATTACTTGGTAATTATGGTGGTAAGTACCAAGACAGAAGGGTAGAAGTGAGATAAAATGTAAATGAAGAAAGATAGTTGTTATTTAGTAGGGTATAATCTAAATAACGTCTTGACAGGCTTTAAAAAATATATTAAAAGAGTTATATAACCTTGTTGCTCTGAAAATTTTTATTATAGGATTTATTTTGTTTTCTTAAATGTTGCTGACACCCCAAAGGCAAATCCCTGGAAACAATGTGCTATGGCCACAGATTTTTGCCTCTGTGGAATATAAACTAATTCAGTGAGAGTGACTGTTGAAAATATAAACCATAGTCTTTCTAACTGTACAGAAAAAAATACTAAAACGTTTTAAAATTTATTTTATCACGTGAGATAAAAGAACCAAAGAGTCCATTATTGGGCTTTGCCATTACAACTCTCAGCAGGAAGATATGACAGGTGATAAACACTGTTTTTTAAATCATCTTGTCTGAATATGCTTACCACTATTTGCCTGGAAGACTTCTTCGTTTATATAAATCCCATGGTATATCTGAGATCTGTGGCCCTTAGAATGAAAAAGGTTAAAGTTTTAGCAAGAAATTAATCAACTAATATAATTTGGGGTTAAAGCAAATGATAAAATGAAGGCCCTAATCGTGTTGCTCATTAATGAGAATTATTATTTATTGTAATTCCACTGCTTACCATTTAAAACAAAATGATATATATTTTAATATGAAAGTTTGGAAAAACTGAAGGAATCATTCCTTCTTGAGTAAGTATTATGTATCAAAATTAAGTATCAGTGTTTCCTTTCAGGTTGGTTAACATTCATCCCCAAAGGAAAAAAAAAAGAAACAAAAAAAATCATCTCACAGCAAATCAATGGGAATGAATTGTAGAATTCCTCTAGCAGCAGTGTGACGAATGCCATCATTTTAGAAAGATAAAATTCTGAAATCTTCATACATTTTACATGTCATAAATATGCTATGATCTGAAATGTGAAAGGGAGAGTTAAAGAGCAGTTTTACATTGCAAATATGTCTCCAAGCAATAATATACATGAAAACAATTACATTTTTTTTAAAACCAGAAAAAATGCTTGTCAATTGGAATCAATCTATGCATAATGAAAGTGATTCTCTGAACTTAATTTCAGAATACCTTACTTGGTGTTTCATGAATACAAGAAAGTGCTTGTAGGAAGGGTTCCAAAGTGTATGTGAAATAGGTTTAAGGTAAATAATAATAATAAACAGACAAATAAATATATAAATGTGTAACCATTGTTTTTTAATTTACTTTTTGAAAAATATTTTAAATAAACTTTTTTTTTCAAAATTTTTTATTACATTTTGTTTCATGCCAAAGGATTATAGATGGAATGTTTGTACATATGGTCAAGAAATGTACTAAGGGAAATTAAACTAATGGACCCAGATAAAGAGGGAATTTTGCTTCGTACAGAATGTTTAAATTTTTTCGTATTAATCTGTACAAAGCATAGTTTGAAATTTATTTGTTGATATGAAATATGACATATTAAGGGGGAAAAAACAAAGTACAGAAATACTCTACTTAGCTTTCCTATTGTTCAGAAAATTGTATATGTATGTGTTTTTATGCATGTAACAATTTTGCACTAATATACAGACTGTTATCACATGCTATGTTGAAGAGATTTGAAAGAAGAAATTTATTTTTAATTTTATTTCTTCCTGTGTTTGAATTATTCAATGGCTATGTATCACTTTTATTATAGCCACTGAATGAAGAATCATGATTGTAATTGTTATGCTTGCTAATATAATTCATCATTGATATAAATAAAATGAAATTTACTCTGCCATTGTAATTGTAGACAAATGCTTTTTGCATCATTTTGGCATATAGCAAAATGAAAGAAAAATAAGAATAAGAAGCTCAGATTATTAATTAACATTTTTAAAATCATCCTTCATCATAACAGGATAGAATAGATGCAATGTACCTTATCCAGTGAATTTCTCGCTAAGGTATATTTGAAGAAAACAGAGCTGGTTATTAGCTGCAACAGGACATAAATTTGATTTTGCCAAAACACATGAATGTTTGTCTTAATTGATACTACAAAGGTTGTTGCTGTTATTATTGTTTTTATGTTGCAAGCAAAAGAAGCCACATATAATTGAAGATAAAAAGATAAGTGAGAACACAGTGATATATACTTCAGAAATCATCTATTTGTATATGAACCTGGAACACAAGATAAACATTAGATGTTACAGCTTAGTTAAATGATGTCAGCTACTTCAAAATTTTTAACATTTCACTTAACATTTTAAAGTTGCTTATAAATTAATCATCAGATATGACACTTTCTTTTGACATACTTCTGAACAGCCTTCACTTACATGCATCAAAATAGACAAAAGTTGTGATAAGAAAAACTTTTTGCATTTGCTTCTTTAGACATATCTATCAT
>NW_007730594.1:63815-65857 GCF_000696425.1 Galeopterus variegatus
ATAGACAAAAGTTGTGATAAGAAAAACTTTTTGCATTTGCTTCTTTAGACATATCTATCATGGATAGTTTGTTTCTGTATACTCCAAGGCTTTGGTAGTCACTTACTCCACCTCAGTTACTTTCCTTTCAATTTTGAAGAGTTAGCAGGTTTGATTTTCTTCATTAAAAAATTATTTACTTACTGAGGAAAATCAACAAAGGGCAAATATTTATTTTAGATATCTACCATAGATTTTATCTCATAGCAGATACTGGGTACTCACAAATGTTATTTTAAACTAAATAAAACAGTTTCAGCTGAGACTTTATTTTAACTTGATTTTAAGCTCTCAAAAGATATTTATATTTGTTTAATAAATTAAAATTTAATATATTCATGGTATATGTTTAAATAGCTCTTTATCATTATGAATATTTATTGCTTTAAAATGTATAATCATAACGATATTTTGGAAGAAAAGGCTTAAACAAATTAACTTCAGTAAATATTGTTTATATAACAATTTTAAACTGATGCACTATCTTAAATCATGCTACAACCATAAATTTTCAGCTTGTTTCCTAAATTTAATGAAGTCCTTCAATATCCCTGTGAAGTCCTTATAACGGTAAACATTTTTTTGATTATTTCATTCTGGATCAATGTTTCTACCTCTTTGCAGAAAAAAAAAAAATCTTATTTAAATTAGTCTTTGGATTCTGTAATATTTCTGCTAAATGTAGTAAGAAAAAAATTAAATTTTAAATTCATTTTAATTTTTCACTAAATACCCTTTAGGGCCAACATTGTTTTTTTCTGTCAAGATAATTAATAATTTTAAAGTGTGCTTTCGATATGAACTTGCCTGTAAGAAAACATATAATACTAATGCTTGGGAAAACATGCCTTGTACATTTCTAAATGTGATCTGCTCCATGTATCTACTGGCAATTTGGCTACATTACCACCTTTAAAGATGGATATTCTTTCTGCAAAGTAAGCCCCTGAGAGAGTAGCCAAAAATAAATAAAACATTTTCCTTCTATTTACTTAACCATTTGTTTCTCAGAATTGTATCAAGATACTTGTCGACACAAGAATTGTACTTGTGAGCTTGTTCTCTCATATCTACATTTGCAAAATACATACTATTCTCCGAAATGACTATTCTCTGAAATGAATTACCTTCCACCTCTGCTTCAGAGCACTGAGCATTTGTGGAAAGAGGGAAACAAAACAACATTAGTAGATTCTTTTTCTTTTCTTTTATTATTGTTTTGTTTTGTTTGTTTGTTGATTCAAATGGAGAAATGTCTTTCCTGACTGGGTAATGAGTGTTGCTTGTGAAAGTTTTATTCTCAGTGATTAAAATATTTATTGATGTCAAAAGGTAAGTGAATGGGTGGTCGGTGATGAGATGGGCAGAGAAGAATGTGTTAAAGGGAGTCACTGGAAACACACCTGTATGAGGGCTATCTCATCCGGAAAAAACATAGAAGTGATTTTATCATATGAATTGATTTAATGGTAAGTAGAAATCGATCTTTTAACAGAAATATTAACCCAGTATTAGAATAAAACCAATCTAAAAATTATCATGTATAAAACTATTAGTCTAAATATTGTATTGAACAAATGTGTTGAGAATCAGTGTGGCATAAGTGAGGGGGATGGAAAAAAAGTGTATAATATGTTAGCTCTAACTGAATTGGAATCCTGATTTTGCCACTTAATAGGTGATAGAATTTACCCAAAGTATTTAAATAATCTGAAGTCTCTTCACAAATAAAATGTGTATACTAAACTCTCCTTTGGAATGTTCTAAGAATTAAATGAGATTAAAAAATGATAAGTTCAAGTAAGTTTTCTGGGATTTACCCAAAGTATTTAAATAATCTGAAGTCTCTTCACAAATAAAATGTGTATACTAAACTGTCCTTTGGAATGTTCTAAGAATTAAATGAGATTAAAAAATGATAAGTTCAAGTAAGTTTTCTGGACCATAGAAAGGCTATCTATTGCTATTGTCCTTAATAATTTATATTTTCATAAATCATAATT
>NW_007730594.1:66515-71556 GCF_000696425.1 Galeopterus variegatus
CCATAGAAAGGCTATCTATTGCTATTGTCCTTAATAATTTATATTTTCATAAATCATAATTATTTTGTTTTGAGTATGGAACTCTCCTTCAATGTGTAGACACTGTGTCCACTGATAGATAACCTTTAAGTTTTAGTCATACAGTTCTGACTAAAAGATGGACGTAAGAAAAAATCATAACATGACCTTTATTGCTGTACATGTAAAATTAAAATTCTCTGAAGCCAAACTTCATAGTCTATTAATCTCATGTCCTTCTAAAGCCAATTACAGAATGCCTGCAAGGTCAGTGACCACCTACATACTTAAGTGCACTGCTCCTTGTACTCAAAAGTGGTGCTTTAATGTTAATTGAGAAATATTAAACCAGTAGACGTAAACACTGAGCACTGTAACACTGGTTGTCTTAAAGTGGGTCAAAAATTGACTACTATCACCAAGTAAAGTTTTTTGTTTGTTTTGCAATAACATTCAGGAATGTAGATTACTATGATGTCGTTGAGATGCAGTAAAAATTGTTTTATACTTTATCGCTCCTTGCTCCATGAAATTCCATAACTTTTCCAAGAAGAACATGGCTTTGATGTGAATGTTGCAGCAGATTCTGAAGTCTCTGCGGTTGAATGCTGTCAGCGAACCACACTTTTAACAGCTGAACGTCAAGTTCTTGCTTGAGGGAGATCTCAACAGTGCACCTCCATTCTTGCCACAGCACTAGACCAAGTGGTAAATTGTGACAGAGTGGTGAATAACTATTACATTACTCACTCTTTCAAATAACTAGCAATCTTTGTACCTTAAGGTGGCAGTAAAAAAAAAAAAAAAAAAAAAACACTCCTTTGGGCATCATTACACTGAATAAACATGTACAATTAAATTTTATAATGACATTTGAAAACCAAAAATTATTCATTCATATACCCTATATGCCACTAATTAATATCAACTCCTGAAAAGGGGTTTACTGTGTTCCAACCTGACAATTATCAACCAGTTGATAAAAATTTACAGAATTAAGTTGGCAACAAAATATTATGCCCAAAAACCTTGTTGAAATTACATTCAAAATAGGCTATTCTATTTGAAAGATACAGTGTTCACAAAATATTTTCTCATTAATATTTTTGCACCCCACATCGAAGAGAATATTTAATACTTAGGAGAAAATTAGTGAATGTTGCTGAAATAATGAACTGATTCATTAATTTATTTCTTGTAAATTTGTATCTAAGATCATTAGCTTAAAGACTATTCTGGAAGCGAAGGACATATTTAAGTAAAACCAGTTGCACAAAGAGTTAAGCATCAGTGACATAGACTGCATTTTGATTTTCCACATACTTGGTTCAAGTATATGACAGGTTTTAATTTAATTTAGCTCTTCATCTCATTATTTGTTTCATCTCTTCTTATGGTTATTTTTATTCCAAGTATCTATTAGTGTCTTACAAGTAGTAGTTAAGATTTGTAGAATACATTCTTGGGGGGAGGGGAGAGAGGGAGGAGGGAGGGAGGTGTCGGTAATGGGCCATAATAATCATATACATTGTATATTGACAAAATAAAAATTTAATGAAAAAAAAATAAATTCCTAATTAATAAAAAAAAAGATTTGTAGAATAAATAAAAGGTGATGGGTGGAGTAAAACTCAAAAGTGCAAAGAGGCTAGCTCTTTCTCTTCAGGCAAAATACTCATGCGAATTACTGGGATCTTTTCCCTCACCTGAAAGATACCTGTAACAGATGGTTTTCAATCTGTCTATATTTGCAAGAAAGTTGGATATTCAAAATTAAAACATGACTTGGAGAAAATGTCAGAGTAAAAATCAAAATGAAATGTTATGGATCTAATAATTTCAAGAATCATTTTGAAGACCTTTTCCAATCAGTTAGGGCATTAAAGGTCTGAGTAATTCATAAGTATTCATTTTAATTCCTGTTCTCCAAAAGAATGAGTCCAGTCAGAAGGAGTATAATCTCTGTTATTCATTTAAATTTTTTTTCTAGAAAAAGACTTGCAATGATTATGATAATTATAAACTTCCAATGTTTAATGCAATATTTTGGGATTCTTTATTTCCTATTTCATTGTCCTCTGGCTAATTGGCACATTCTATTGGTGATGAATAATTTTAAAAAGTAGATTATTGGCTTAAGAGTCTTTCAGTCTGAGTAGTAAATTCTATTATTTTACTGATTTACTTTCTCAGGTAGTGGCAAAAACCCAGGCCCCACATTTGTGTCTAGGGTATATGGTGTAGAAAAACTATTTCAGGGAAACATTTTCCTCAGTCTAAAGTGTCCGTATGGGCAATTGCTAGTGGAGGNGACGTAAACACTGAGCACTGTAACACTGGTTGTCTTAAAGTGGGTCAAAAATTGACTACTACCACCAAGTAAAGTTTTTTGTTTGTTTTGCAATAACATTCAGGAATGTAGATTGCTATGATGTCGTAAAGAGATGCAGTAAAAATTGTTTTATACTTTATCGCTCCTTGCTCCATGAAATTCCATAACTTTTCCAAGAAGAACATGGCTTTGATGTGAATGTTGCAGCAGATTCTGAAGTCTCTGCAGTTGAATGCTGTCAGCGAACCACACTTTTAACAGCTGAACATCAAGTTCTTGCTTGAGGGAGATCTCAGCAGTGCACCTCCATTCTTGCCACAGCACTAGACCAAGTGGTAAATTGTGACAGAGTGGTGAATAACTATTACGTTACTCACTCTTTCAAATAACTAGCAATCTTTGTACCTTAAGGTGGCAGTAAAAAAAACCCACTCCTTTGGGCATCATTACACTGAATCAACATGTACAATTAAATTTTATAATGACATTTGAAAACCAAAAATTATTCATTCATATACCGTATATGCCACTAATTAATATCAACTCCTGAAAAGGGGTTTACTATGTTCCAGCCTGACAATTATCAACCAGTTGATAAAAGTTTACAGAATTAAGTTGGCAACAAAATATTATGCCCAAAAACCTTGTTGAAATTACATTCAAAACATGCTATTGTATGTGAAAGATCCAAAGTGTTCACAAATTATTTTCTCATTAATATTTTGCACCCCACATCGAAGGGAATATCTATTACTTAGGAGAAAATAAGTGAATGTTGCTGAAATAATGAACTGATTCATTAATTTATTTCTTGTAAATTTGTATCTAAGATCATTAGCTTAAAAACTATTCTGGAAGTGAAGGACATATTTAAGTAAAACCAGTTGCACAAAGAGTTAAGCATCAGTGACACAGACTGCATTTTGATTTTCCACATACTTGGTTCAAGTATACGACAGGTTTTAATTTAATTTAGCTCTTCATCTCATTATTTGTTTCATCTCTTCTTATGGTTATTTTTACTCCAAAGTATCTATTAGTGTCTTACAAGTAGTAGTTAAGATTTGTAGAATAAATAAGTGGTGATGGGTAGAGTAAAACTCAAAAGTGCAAAGAGGTTAGCTCTTTCTCTTCAGGCAAAATACTCATGCGAATTACTGGGATCTTTTCCCTCACCTGAAAGATACCTGTAACAGATGGTTTTCAATCTGTCTATATTTGCAAGAAAGTTGGATATTCAAAATTAAAACATGACTTGGAGAAAATGTCAGAGTAAAAATCAAAATGAAATGTTATGGATCTAATAATTTCAAGAATCATTTTGAAGACCTTTTCCAATCAGTTAGGGCATTAAAGGTCTGAGTAATTCATAAGTATTCATTTTAATTCCTGTTCTCCAAAAGAATGAGTCCAGTCAGAAGGAGTATAATCTCTGTTATTCATTTAAATTTTTTTTCTAGAAAAAGACTTGCAATGATTATGATAATTATAAACTTCCAATGTTTAATGCAATATTTTGGGATTCTTTATTTCCTATTTCATTGTCCTCTGGCTAATTGGCACATTCCATTGATGATAAATAATTTTAAAAAATAGATTATTGGCTTAAGAGTCTTTCAGTCTGAGTAGTAAATTCTATTATTTTACTGATTTACTTTCTCAGGTAGTGGCAAAATCCCAGGCCCCACGTTTGTGTCTAGGGTATATGGTGTAGAAAAACTCTATTTCAGGGAAACATTTTCCTCAGTCTAAAGTGTCCGTATGGGCAATTGCTAGTGGAGGAGCAACTACTTGGATTTACACTAACTTTCAGTGATGTTTCCTGCAGGCATGCACGACCCTAAATGAAGTTTCTCTCATCCAGGAATCAGAAAGTTTTATTTTTCTTTATTAATTTTTTTATTTATTATTAGCATATTCATTCTTACAAATCATGATATTTCTTTATGCCCTTTATCTGAACTGTCATTGAATCAGAAAGTTGTATAGGCAGTAGTTTGCTGATCATTTTTTCCATTGGGTAGATATTACTGATTGGTGTCTCACATTCTTTCATACTGCTCTGCTTTTGAGGAAATCTGGACAAGAGACATTCGTGACAACTGATTTCCATTAATGATGCCAAAATTGGAGCATACTAAGATATTGTGTTGTATAAAATTACACATGGAATTGGTATTACAAATGAAAATTGAGTTCCATAAAATTTTGAAATCAAACAAAGCGATAAAACACATTTAGGTAATTAATTGGAACTTTGAAGTTCATGCACTTTTTAAAAAAGTATAAAAGTTTTGTATTAGTTTCCTATTGCTGCTATAAGAAATTACCACAAACTTAGTTCTGGAAGTCAAAAGTCCTAACTTTTCACTGGGCTAATGGCAAGGCTGTTTCATTGTGAAGGCTCTGAGGGGAGAACCTTTTATTTGCCTTTTCTGGCTTCTAAAACTGAATTTCATACATTTTTGGGCTTGCCCCTTCCTCCATCTTCAAAGTCAGCAGTGTAGCATCTTCAAATCTTTCTCTACTTCTGTTGTCACATCTCCTTAGTCTCTTTAATTGCTTCCCTCTTATAAGGACCCCTGTGCTTACATCAGAACCATCTGCATAATCCAGGAAAACTTTCCATTTAGAGGTTCTTAACTTAATCACATTTGCAAAGTCAACAAACATTTATTTTCCCAGAAATAT
>NW_007730594.1:72231-74229 GCF_000696425.1 Galeopterus variegatus
TAGAGGTTCTTAACTTAATCACATTTGCAAAGTCAACAAACATTTATTTTCCCAGAAATATGTGGGATAGCAACTTTGTATGAGCTAAGCTTGCATGACTTTTCTCTCACTTGGTTGTCAGCTGAGCTTGCATTTGTAGTCAGCTGAAAGTCTATAGTCATGTGCATACATTTGGTGGTTGTCTGGCTCTCAAAAGGTTTGATAGAAGTAAGTGCGCCACTTACCTCCAGCTGATTTTTCTGAGTATTCATGTGAAGGGGGCCACAGAGTTTCAAAAAATAACAAAAGGTGGCAAGCCCCAATGATGGCTCTCAAAAGGTTTGATAGAAGTAAGTGCGCCACTTACCTCCAGCTGATTTTTCTGAGTTTTCACGTGAAAGGGGCCACAGAGTTTCAAAAAATAACAAAAGGTGGCAAGCCCCAATGAACAGGTATATTTCACGTCTCTGCTTGCATCATGAATACTGTTGAAACATTTGCCAAAGTGAATTTTATGACCAAATCCAGATTCAAATTCAGAAGTAGACATCTCTTCATGGAAAGTGTTTCAAAGTCAAATTTAAAAAAGGTGTGCATACTGGGAGTGTAGCCATTTGTGCAATTTATCACACTCAACATATCTATGCCTAAATCAATATTTGTTAAAGATAACTATATTACCATTATTAGTTTGGACAAATGCAAGTTTCCTTTTAATACTTGAGCAGAGGTGGTATTATTTTACCAATGGAAAAGGGCTAGGAGCTGCTAAAACATTAAGGTTGGCAAAAGTGCCTACTGTATTCATCTTTTCCTAAACATTCAAGGGATATGTGACCCAACAGATTATTTAGAAACTGTTATCCAGAAATTTGAATCTTAGGCATAGGAAACAAGCACTATATTTGGATGTAAAATACTCCTATGATGTAATCTTAAAGTTATTGTCAATTATTTCCTGCTACCTCAATTTCAGTTCCTTCTACTTTACTTTATACTATTCTGTGACTTACCAATAAATATAAATAATCTAATACCTGTTACTTTCCCTAAGAAACATCCTGATACATTCCGTAATCAAAATAATTAAGTTTTCTTAGCAGCCGACTGAGTAAATCTTAGAGCTCATCCTTTTGTAATCCAGCATTAAACAAGAATTTGAAATCTTTACAAATTTCCTCCTTTTAGGAGCACATAGACTGATGTATTTTTCAAGTAAAATTCTAATTATTGATCATGGGAATTCCTTTTGTGTTAAAATAAATATGTAAAAGAGCATGTATAAATCACTGATATTAGTCTGCTGAGAAACAAGGATTAAGATCAACTTAATTTTGTCTACCAATGTCCACAAGACAAGACAAAGCAAAACATATATTTTTACATATTTTATGTGATATTTAGAAGCTGGAGTTTCAACTAAAATTGTAAACTTTGAAGCTGTATGATGTTTAGTTAAGCTAAACTGTTATTTTTTTTTTTTAAATATGTTACTATTTCAAAAATCCTACTTCAGTAGACTAGTCTAACTCTATTGAAGCATGACTACTACTCTGGCTAGATAACTGTAATTTATACAATAATTAAAATACTCAGATCGGTTTTATTCTTTGCTAGATTGTAATGAAGCTTTATGGGCAGTCATAATTAACCTCTCCTGATATTAATTATGCATATTTAGGGATCTTACAAGTGCTGACTACACAGTTCTCTTAAAGATGCATGAGGTGGCATGAATTAAGGCATGTATAAAGCAGGACTTGCAGCCATACTAATATGGTGTGGAAAAATAAATAGTTGCTAGAAGTGACATACAGAGGTCATTCATTTCTTGTTCACTATAAATTATTTTATTTGTTCACTTTAGGTGTTACACAATTTTCTTCTAACTAGCTCAGGCTCTCAGTGACTCAAACTACTCAGACAACCTGTAAAAGGTGGAGAACATTATAATTTCCTCTCTATCAGCCACACTTTTGTTATCTCCAAGGTTAGCCAAAGAGATCCAGTAAGTTTCTG
>NW_007730594.1:74440-122610 GCF_000696425.1 Galeopterus variegatus
ATGTTTAAAATATCAGGGCGTATGCACATCTGTCATTTCTCCTCCACTCATCTCTTCTTTACATCTGTTCCTAGAGTGCTTTCTTTTTGTGGTTCGAGTAAGGATGCTGATTTTTCCTTTGCTAACATCAAGGGAAGAACCACAATAGAAAATAGGGATGAATAGTTCAGCAGTGGAACTGTTACTTAAAATATTATAGAACTATTATTTTAGAATTGACTTAGAACCACCATTATCCACTTTATTTTGAACATGAACATTAAAGTCTTTTGCTTGTATTCCTTTCCTATCTGTTTCCTCACTACTCCTAATAACCATTTCATGCAACTTAGTCACCATTAATCAGCTACAAACCACAATCCTCAAGAGTGATATAAAGACCAGAAAACAACTATTGGAGGTCTGTGTATACAAATGTCACTGAAGAAAAGAAAAAAGAAAAACTATCGCAATTAACTTTTTTTTTTCAATTCAAAATACATCTACCCTTAACTCCAATCTATCTAAAGGATTTTTATTTTATTTTTATTTTTAGCATATTCATCATTACAAATCGCAATCCTTCCCCATGCCCTCCACCCAACCTATCACTCCCCAACTCTCCCTCATTACTAGTATCCTTAAGCTTGTTCTTCCTTCTGAAAGTTAAGTGCACTACTGAGGTCCCTTTCTTTCTTTCTTCCTTTCCTTCCTTCGTTCCTTCCTTCCTTCCTTCCTTCCTGTCTCCCTCCCTCCCAGTTGTGAGAAAATACAGTATTTCTTTTTCTGTGTCTGGCTTATTTCACTTAACGTAATTTTCTCCAGGCTCATCCATGTTGCTGCAAATGATAGAATTTCATTCTTTTTTATGTCTGAGTAATATTCCTTACCAGTCGTCTGTCGATGGATATTTAGGTTGGCTCCATAGTTTGGCTACTGTAAATAGAGCTGCGATGAACATAAGAAGGCAGGTATCCTTTCAACATGATGATTTGCATTTCTTTGGATATAAATCCCAGTAGTGGGATTGCTGGATCATATGGTAGTTCTATCTGTAGTTCTTTGAGGAACCTCCATACTATTTTCCATAATTTCTGTGCTATTTTTTTTTTTAAATTTTATTTTGTCGATATACAATGTGGTTCATTATTGTGGCCCATTACGGAAACCTCCCTCCCTCCTCCCTCTCCCCCCTCCCACCCAACAACTCCTTTCTGTTTGCTTGTCGTATCAACTTCAAGGGATTATAGTTGTTATGTCTTCTTCCCACCCCTCCTGTTTTTTTTTTTTTTTTTTGAATTTTTTTTTTTTTTTTTTCTAATCCGATGATGGACATTTGGGCTGGTTACAACTCTTGGCTATTGTAGAGAGTGCTGCAATGAACTTTGGGGGACAGGTATACCTTCAACTTGATGATTTCCATTTCTCTGGGTATATTCCCAGCAGTGGGATAGCTAGGTCATATGGCAGATCTATCTGCAATTGTTTGAGGAACCTCCATACCATTTTCCATAGAGGCTGCACCATTTTGCAGTCCCACCAACAATGTATGAGAGTTCCTTTTTCTCCGCAACCTCACCAGCATTTATCATTCAGAGTATTTTGGATTTTAGCCATCCTCACTGGGGTGAGATGGTATCTCAGTGTGGTTTTGATTTGCATTTCCCAAATGCTGAGTGATGTTGAGCATTTTTTCATGTGTTTGTTGGCCATTTGTATATCTTCCTTAGAGAAATGCCTATTTAGCTCTTTTGCTGTGTTAATTTGCAGTCCCACTAACAGTGTAGAAGAGTACGCCTTTCCCGGCATCTTTGCCAGCTTTTGTTATCTCAGTCTGTTTGATAATGGCCAGTCTAACTGGGGTGAGATGATATCTCAATGAGGTTTCAGTTTGTATTCCCCTGATTAGTGATGCTGAGCATTTTTCACATACCTGTTGGCCATTTATATGTCCTCCTTTCAAAAATGTCTATTCATTTCTATTTTAAATTGGATTATTTTTTTATACTGTATAGTTGTTTGAGTTCCTTATATATTCTGGATGTTAATCCTTTGTTGAATATATAGTTTGCAAATATTTTCTCCCACTCAGTAGGTTGTCTTTCCACTCCATTGATTATACCAATTACAATTTTCACAGAAATAGAAAAAGCAACCTTAACATTCATATGGAAAAAAAGTCCCAAATAGTCAAAGAAATCCAGAGCAAAAATAAAAATAAAAATAAAGCTGGAGGTATAACACTACATGACTTCAAATTATATTACAAATCTATTGTAACTAAAATTGTACTGTCATAAAAACAGGCACTTGGATCAATGGAACAGAGTAGAAAACACAGGAATCAACCCACATATATACAGCCAGCTGATCTTTGTCAAAGGCAACAGGAACATACATTAAGGAAAAGACTGCCTCTTCAATAAATGTTGCTGGGAAAATTGGACATCCATATGCACAAGAGTGAAACTGGACCTGTGCCTCTCCCCATATACCAAAATCAACTAAAAATGGATTAAGAATTTAAATATAAAACCTCAAACCATAAAATTACTAAAAGAAAACACAAGGGAAACATTCTAGGAAGTAGGACTGGGCAAAGACTTTATGAATAAGACCCCAAAAGCACAGGCACCAAAAGAAAAAAAGCAAACAAATGGGCTTATAATAAAATAAAGCTACTGCATAGCCAAGGAAATTTTTTAAATTCATCTTTTTCAAAATTGAGCAATTCTGAAAACTCTATTAGTTAGATGGTATTAGTGCTAAATATTAGAGAATTTCTTACTGTTATTGGTCAAAAACTCACATTTATTTCCCTAATTTCTTCTTCCAATAGGTTCTGCTGTAGTATTTCTATATTTCAGAACTTAGAATTTTTTCTGTTAAGTCAGAAATTATGCAGGATCTGAGATAGCACCTTCTTAATATGATAGCCTGCCACAGTTTTATATGTACATATATGCACACACATATGCACATATATGTATATACACATATAAACACACATATATATGAATACATGTACATATACTCACATATATGTGGTATATGTGTACAGAGAGTATGTATAGTATACTGTATATATCTATATATAAACACGTTTATTTATATGTATGTGTACATCTCTCTCTATTTATAGTTATATCTATGTCTATTAACAAGATCACTATACTTCTGGATCAGAGAACAGACTTCTTCTTATTTTCTGATACAGCAAAGTTAGAAGCACTGGATCCCCATGCCTGAATTGTGCACGGAATGATACAGTGAGAACACAATGTCACCTGTGCATACAGGGGTTGCACCAGATGAAATGGATCCTGGAATTATGAAACCTGGAGATAATGGAGGGAAGCTGGTACATGGGACCGTTCTCCACCTGTAATGTCAATACATCCTCTCTGGAGAGGGGTGGGAAAGGGGGCTGAGAAGAAGGTCTCTAGCTCTCTTTCACTACCGTAGAATGTAAACAAATGATTCAGGATTCATTACCCTTAGAATGTAAGAAAATGTATCTAGGGGACAAGACTCTTTACATTCCTTTGGAGCAAAACACAGTCTCTAACTTCAAAGGCCTGTGTGCCATGTGATAACCCAGATACCAATGCTCTTTGCTCTGAAAGCTCTGAACATGCAAAAACAGGAAAATATGAAGCACTGTTAGCCAACACCAACACGGTGCGCTTTGGCCAATATTCAGTAACCATGGAATTCTAAACTTTGAGAAATCTTTTCCTTCTTTCAAACTATTACCTTTAAATTAATAGCATTCTCTTCCCCTATCATCCTGCGCAGCTAGCAAAATTTTTCCAGTAATCTCAAATAGTTCATTAAAGATAAAGACAGCCAGTGTCTTCAAGTAGCTTGTGATTTCTTCCTTATTAGAAAACATCCCTAATGCAAGGAAAGTCAAAGTTTGGCAATAATATGACATGTGAAAAATAAATATGGGAGAAATAACAAAATAAGCAGGTTAATTATTATGTTGCCACAGATCTCCTTTCCTGATCCTAGGTCCTCTGCTTATGCAGTGAGTTTTACCTGGCTTGATCCTAGGTTCTCCTCTTGCCCAATGGCTTTTATTACCAAGAACATAAGTCTGCATTGCACAACCTCCAAAAGTTTCGATATAGAGATCCTTAAATATTAATCTCAGTGTTTAAACAATATTCTCTCATGAGCAAGGGTTTGTACACAGTGGTAATTTATGATAATTTAATAGGGGCAAAATATTAATGTGAGTAGATAGGAGACAAGGAAAATATAGCAGAGAATACTGCAGTAATCTAGATATAAGACCATATCTTCATGAACCATTGCAGCAATAAAAATAACAGAAACAGGCTATGAAGGCAGGAACCATTTGAAGGAAAGAACTTAAACCTGAGTTTGAAAGTATGGGGATAATGAAAAGTGAAAATCACCAACACTTAGTCAGTGAGTATAATGAAAATATCTTTAATTAAAATTAAAGTCAAAAGGGGAATGTGAGATTAGGTGGGAATAGAGAGCTTGTTTAGGAAATGTTATGTTCTGAATTTTTGTTAGAATAGCCATGTAAACACAGTGCAATACTCTAGCGTGTCATTTTGAGAACACTGGGCTGAATTGATTTTGGGTAGAGCAAATGCAATTATATTTATATTCTTTCTGTTAGAACATCTAGTTTATCCTTGGTCTTCTCCAATTAATGAAGCTATTTTTCTGGTGGTAACTTAGTCTTATAGACAAGTATGAATGCTTTTCTTATGTAGTTCACATATTTGTAACTATGACATTATTTTAGGAAGCATTAACTGTCAAAGGTGGCATGAAATCGTCACAGCCACTTGGCCTCTGAAATCATTTGTCATATATTTTGAATAGGTGTTTTAGAGTACATCTCTTTTTGTCTTAAAAAACCAATTTCACATAGTTCAACCTATTCCATTAGAGATAATATTATATCACGGGCTTTTGCTAACTCTGTGAATTAGTTGTATATTATAAGTGAATCAGTATAATTATACTTCTAATCATGGCTCCTTTCCTGTGCAATTTTAATGCATTTTACAAATAAATAGAAAATGTGCTTCTAATATTAATTAATGAACAATTGTTCTTTTTTGGTGTTATTCCCAGAAATAATTTCAGTAACCATTTGCTGCTTTCCTTTTCTGTAACCCATGGACCAATCTCATATAAACATAGATTTTTACAGTTTTTTAACCTTCTTTTTGATAAAATTATATGCTAAGTATAGGCATTAAAACTTAAAGCTTTCGAACTACCTAAGATGTTACAACTACTATTATGATATAATTCAAGAGCAAACATACACAGAACATTGAGCTAATCTATTTTATAAGAAGTAAGGCAGTTATGCTCAGGTTAATAAGTAAACTTATCTTTAGAACTCCCCTAGTAATATGGTGTGGTGCATATCTGCATGTTACATCAGAAGTTTATAGCAGTCTTAGGAACATAAGCCCCTAATTTTTTTGCCCAGTGGCTATGCATTATTGCATAGACAAATGTAACAGAGATGAATACATAAGTGGCATGTAGTAAGTTTAATTTTTTATAGAAGATACTATAATCAATTATTGGATTGAGCTGGTCAGGTCAATAAACCTTTATATGTTTCATATTATAGACCACTTAGACCAGGTACATTATATAAGACTGATTAAACCTGCACATGCATATATTCTGCCAATACAAGAAGGGAGCAAACATTAGAACTTCACTGTCCCTGGGTAAAATCTTTAACATAGCTCTGTCTTTTAATGGCACACTTTTTGTGACTGTTATGGTAGGTATAAATATGCAGTTGGAGAAAAGCAAAAGTGTCTTAGAATAATACATTATGTACTGTGGCTTGTGTTGTGATGAGAATATGCACAAATAACCCTCCATGGCTCAGATTTTGAGAGACCTGGTTTAAAGAAAGTACATTTTAATGAGTTCTAAGGTTGGAAATTTGTAAACATGGAGAACTGGATTGTAATGATGAATAAAATCATAGTAAACTTGCACAAAAAGAAATCCTATCAATCTATACGTTTGAGATAGAAAAAGTTTGCTTAAAGTGCATTTTTAGAACTATTTTACCATATGTTTCAATACTATGCACTTTCTTTACAAATAATAAACTGCTAGGAGAGAATTAAATATGAATCTATTTGTAGGAATATTTCCTACTTTTGAAATACTTTATTTGTGGAAATGACTTTAGGGAACGAATATAAAAAATGCCATGGAAGCAACCGTATGATAAGTCGTTTGTTTTTCTGTAATCTGCCTTATTGTTTGTCTTGTTAAGAAAGTTGTTGAGCAATTTTGCTGTATCTACTGGTACCTGACAGGAGTATCATCAGTCATTGCACTGGCTTTGGCCTACAAACTCTTTTACAGGATTCAGAAGGGACATGGATTTAAATTTTAAACTCATTTCTGTCAGTGTGACAAATGAACACCAGAAAATTGTAGGACAATGGTGGAATGTTGAAATGTATGCCAAAAGTAATGGACCAATCTTCAAGTGGAATCAACAAAAATAGCCTTAAAAAAAATTTCCTGGTTATACAATTACAATCATGCTATGTCCAAGGCATAAGAACAGCATATTATTGAAGTTTTTAACACTGCATTATGTTAAAAGAGAACACAATTTATTGCTCAGAATAATTAAACCCATATAATAATTTTTTTTTACAAAAATTGTTAATAATAAGCAGTTATTATTAGCATTATTTCTTGAATAGTCAAAATAAGACATCTAAAACATTTTCTCCCAGTTTGATTTTCCTGAATTCATTTTGGTGTCAAACTGTTGCTTTATTCCTTTTATATAACAGTGATATTTCAATGTGTGTATTCTTATTCTAATTTTTTAATATGTTTCAGCTAGAAAGAACTAGAAAACATTACTGCATTTTGATGAGGTGTATTTTAATAGATCTAGGGACACTTAACAAAAATCAATGAAGTAGTGACTGGGGTGATATCAGCTGGAACACACTGTGGCCTGCCTCGGGCTTTAGATTCTATTCTTAGAAGTCAAAACTAGAAAAGTGCTTGGCTTCAAACTCCTCCAATTCCTGAAAGGTTTTCCTTGCATCCTTGAAAAACAGCTTTAGCTGCAGTGCTGTTCTCCGTTAACAGAATTATCATAAAAGTGCTTTAAGAAAAGTGACTTTAAGATGTAGCTGGAGTTATTTCATATAAAATTAATTTTAATAAAATATTCATTGTATAAAACTTCTAAATTAAATGCTTGTCAGAGTTATTGTCACACAGTTGTAAAAAAGGAAACCTTTAAAGTAGATGCCTTTTCATAAATGTTGTTAAAACATTAATATAATTAAAGATTTATTAAATATTTACCTTCACTTCAACCTTCAGAGTTTTGTGAAAATAGATTCTAATTGTTTCAGGAAAAAAAGTCATTTTGCCTGAAAACTGTTTCAGTTAAGTCATTTTTACAAATTATTTATCTCATAGTGAACTTACATCATTTTTTAAATACTAAAATTAATAATTTCTAATTTTATAACATGAACTTGGTATCCATTTTAGTTTACAGATCATAAGGGAAGATATATATCAAATTGGGAAAAATATGTATTTTCTTTTATTAACTCCTTTTTATCATTAAAGTAATGACTAGAGTAAATAAAAGCAAGTTTTCAACATATATGTTATATATACTGTTATAAGAAAATATTTCAAATTAGTCCAAATGAATCAACCCGACATCTTGAAAATAAATATTATCTTGAGTGAAACTGAAAATGCAGGGATGTTTATATTCTTACCGATTATACAAAAATTTATTTCTTACCTGAATATCTAAAATAGAAAAGATACTTAACAGGAGAATATACCAAACTGTTTAAGCCATAGATCCACAAAAATCTGAATGTTATTAAATGCTGTTTTTATCAATATACAACAGTATAATGAGTTTCAACTTGCTAAAGGATTTATGATAATTATGCTGATTCATTAATATTCTTGAACATGCCAAAATGAAAATTACTGTACTCAACAATGAAGTAGGCCTGGTAAACTAATTTTAGCAACCTAGTACATCTCTATTCAGTTCAAATCTTTATGATTAATAGTCAACTTGACCCTTTAGGGAACTGGAAGGAGTATACCCCCTTCAGTGTCATCATGCGTAGCTATAGAATATATTAACGCATTAAAAAATAGCATAAAGATTGCAAAATACATCACTGATCAATTTCATAAAGAAATGTATATTGACAATGGCAAATAGCCAGGGCAAACTATTAGAAAAAATGCACACATTACAGAAATCTGTATTGGCAAAGCTATGCACTGATACACCACACTAAATACATTTGAAATATATTATTTATATTTTTTCTTTAGAGTATGCAAACATATGTGAATGTGAAATATATACACATGAAAGAACAAGGGAAAAGGGTTTGGGCAATGAGCAAAGTAAAATTTTAAAGAAAGAAGAATAAAAAAAGAAAGGAAAATAATGTAAACACAAAACTGTAAAAAAAAAAAAAAATACCAGAAATATAGGCTCAAGTAAAACAAACCAATGAAGGTAATAAAGTAAAATAAAATATTGTGCTTTATTTTCCTTTCAAATTATCAGATTTCTGAGCAGAATTACAGCATCTACCCCGTGAACTTGTTTAGCAGGTATTCATTACAATGAATTTTGCTAGTTGCCATAACTGAAGTGGAGTTATTCTTCTTTCTAAATACTGGGGTATTGGTTATTTTGGGAAAGTCTGCTTCTAAGCCAAAATTACTCTTGACAATCAAATAGCTAAGGCAAAATTATTCTTGGAAGCTCTTAGTCTAAAATCCAATGTAGAAATCACCTAAAGTCAAATTACCCTCGAAAATTCTAGAAAATTGCTATGCTGGAGACCTCCATACTTTTTCTCACACACTTGTTATAACTTGCTCAAGTTTTCCTCTAGCATTGAAGGAGACAGCTTTTTTGTTCTGCTTTTCAACAGCTGAAGTAGTCGATTTACATTGGGGAGTTCTATGTTGTCTCAAAAAATAAAATGTCCTTACATACTAGAATCACATTCAGCATTATAAGAGAACTACTTAATTCTGGGGCCAGGGGTTCTGAGCATAAGGGAAATGAGAAAACTCAATTTCAAGCTCACATTTGAGTAAAAGCTCAAGGCTTAGAGACCTTGACACTCCTGCTTTGCTTCTCCTAACTGGTGAGCCTCCAGCAGTGCTGCTGCTCCAAATGATGTCTTTATTCTCTTGGAGAGATTGTGGTGTTGAAGAACAAGGGCTTTATTCCGAAGAAGCTGGAGACTACTTTGGACAGAGGGGTCATTGTAAACTGAAACCTGGTAGATGAGAGGAAGGCAAAAGTGAAGAGCTGGGGAGAAATCATTCTGGTCCAAGAGATGAGGGCAAGAGAAGCTTAGTCCGTATGAAGAACAGAAAAAAGCAAATTGGTTAATAAAATTAAATAAAATAATAAAAAATGTATAAATATCCTTATTCTTCTGTTTGCTGGAGTTAAAATTAAGTGTGTTCCCACCTACTATAGAGTGGCTCATTTCATATTTTTAAATGATTTAGACCTATGACTCTAATTATTTAGTCTAATTTCTATGATTAGATTTTCTTGACCAGTCTGATTTATGCACTTTTCACATTAAAGAATTTTCTTATAGAAAGTGATATTACTAGAGTTTATAAGCACTGAATATATATGTATCAATTGACTTTGCCAATGCAATAGAAGGTTCATCACAAGTTACAGATGTCAAAAATGCACATATCTCCTTCAAATATCCCAAGTTATAAGTGTTTACTTATGCACTGATAAATCAATTGATCAAGATTAAAAACAAAACAAAACAAAAACAAAACTTGAACCAGACTCTTGAAATCATCATAAAAATGCAATTGTTTTAAATTTTTTTTCTTTTAGATCTATTTCTATGAAATAATCACCTAGGCAAAAGAGAGACTGCAATTTTTTTTCTTGTTCTAATTTGGTCCTCTTTGAGCTGTTTACTTCATTGTAAGAGTTTTAGTGGATCAGAAGTGTCTTCAGTTTTACTGGAATATAAAATAATTTTCTCCTTTGGTGATAGTTATAAAAAAGTGCCTTCGTATGATCCTCAGGACAGCCATTGGACTTCCATTCAAACAGTCTGAATTTGAATTTAAAGAAAAACTAGATTATAAAAAGAGACGAGCCATCCTACTCAAAACAGATAAGGCTAGATACTTGGAAACCTAGTAAGTACTTGATTTGCATGTCTTCAAACATTTTAAATTTGTGTTATGGCCTAGAATATGATCTATTGTGTAGAATGTATATTGTGTACTTGAAAAGAATGTGTTTACTTCTGTTGTGGGTAGAGCGTTCCTTACATAAAGGTCAGTAAGGTTAAAATGGTTGAAAATATTGTCAAAATTTTCTATATTCTAGGTTATTTTCTGTCTAGTTTTTCTGTCAATTATTGAAGTGTCCAAATATTGTTGAACTTCTCTTATTTCTCCTTTCAATTCTTTAATTTTGATCCACATATATTGGATATCTGTTGTGAGGTTTGTATACACTAATAATTGTTATAACATCCTGATCAATTGACTTGTAGATTATATTTTTGGACCCAAGAATATATTTCTAATATTAATGTAGCCACTCCAATTCTCTCATGAGAATAGTATGTACACACATGCACACATACACACCCCCACACGTTCATATATACATACTTTTAACTTCTTTCAAAGTTGCTGGAGTTAATATATAGAAACTTTGTCCCAATACATGTCCTTTTTATCCCCCTTCTCTGGGCTATTAATGCTATGCATACATACATATATAATACATACATTTATACATAATATCTATAAATGTTATGATGCCAAAAATGCCATATTATGAAGTTTATGTCTTTAAAAAAAGTTAGGAGAAGAGAAGAGGAAGGCTACATTTATACAGTCTTGTCTCTCTTTGTCTTATTTTCTCTGGCTAACTTCAAGATTTTTTCCTTATAATTACTTTCCTGCTGTTTAACTGGAAAATAGAATAGTTTGGTCAGGGCCCTCGCCTCTGGTCTGTGGTTTTAGCACATCCTTTGTAAGCAAATTGTGTGTGTGTGTGTGTGTGTAGTTAGTGCGCATGTGCACCAATGTACCTTTTTAGTTTTGTTGCTATTCTTGTGTTTTTCAGAAACAGAGACAGAAAGAAAGGGGAGGGGGGAGGAGTTTTAGTGAAGCAGGTGGGTGGGAGTCTGCCTCCGGCGTCTGCTGTGCACGGCCATGCTTTCCAACCTATGGCTCCAAGGACCTTTTGGCCGGTTACCTAGCTCATAGGCCTGCATGTGAGGGGTCTGGTGACCCAGCCTGGTATGTGAGGGATCTGGGGACCCAGCGTGGTCTGTGAAGGGTTTGTGACCCAGTCTGTGAATGGGCTTGAGGGGTCTGTGAGTTCCAGACCCAGCCCTAGATCAGCAATTGGCCCAGTCGGTGCAGGATTACCAGCAGGTAACAGAGCTCGACAACTGGTGTGGTCGCCTTACTTTACAACTGGCGTCATGAACAGGATTAAGAGTGCTACAATTGGCGATGTCAACAGGATTCCAGATATTAGCCTTAGCTCCTGCCCCACACAGGCCTACGTGTTTTTTCTTTCTAGTTATTTTACTTGAGGGTCTTTGAATTTATGGATTTCTTATTTCTTGTATTTTGTTAATTTTGGAAAATGCATGGTCATTCTCTCTTCTGAGCATCCTTCTGTACAGTCTTTTTCACTTCCCCTTTTGTTACTCCAATTTTGTATATGTGAGGAGTTTGATATTTTACCATACCTCTTTGATACTCTGCTATCTTTGCTTGTTTTTTCATTTTTTTCCCTGCTTACTAGTACTTTGCTCTGCTATATCTAGTCTTCTTGATAAGCCCACCCATCAAAGGGATTCTTCATTTCTTATTGCGTGTGTGTTTGTGTGTGAATTTGTAGAATTTCCATTTAACACACTGTTGTAGTTTCCATTTCTTTGCTTATGCATGTTGTCCATGTCTTTTACTAGATTTTTAACGTTTTAATCACAGTCATTTTAAAGTCTCTGTGATAGCTCCAAAATTTGGCTCCTCTCTGGGTATAATTACATTGATTATTCATCTATTGAAAGTGGGGTAATTCTTTTTTCTTTTCTTTTTTTTTCTTTGCTGTGTGTAACAGTGGACATGGCTCCTCGTTTTTAAGGCCAGTGGTCTTGGATATTGTGTTAATCCGATCAATGCTTAAGCTTGGTGTCTTGAGCAAGACCAAATTTCCAGCCCCACAGCCAGTAGCAGATGGATCTGTCTAGTGTTTTTGAAGATTGGAGTAGACTTTTTCTCCTTTTACCATAGGAAGCTAACCAGTTACTAGGAATATGTGAGGAATGGGTTTCCTCTTCTGCCTTTGTGAGAGCAGGATCAGGTTTGTGGTACAGAACTGCTTCTTGCCCTATCCTACTGTCAGAGCTTTGGCATTATGTCACAGAGAATTTATGGCATGCCTAGTTCCAAGAATGGTCAGCCTCACCTTGGATTCATTCAGGATCCAAGCACGGATGTGTTATTCCAGGTATTCCTCCTCCATTCTCAGGCACTGACGTAGGCTATGTTTATTTATATAACCAAGGAAGATTTTGTCTCCTCTGTCTCCATATATTTTCTGAATCCACTATGCAAATGTAGCTGCTTGCATATGCAGACTTCCCTTTTATTTGGAGCTTCCAAAGGTTCTAAATGGTCATGCTGTCCTATACTTGATTTTTAAAAATTTGTTAAAATTTAGTTGTTTCTTTTAACCAGTTTTGTGATTCTCATCTCTTCCTTATGCATTTTGCTTAAGATGAAATAGCATGTACTGTCTTCAAAGGGAATCTTGAATCCTTTGGATTCAGTCATGCCTGATGTACTCAAAAAAGTAATGATGTTATTGACCGTCCACTTTTACTTGTTATTTGGGTAGAAAGAAATTTCGCCTTTGGTTTTCTACATCTAAAGAAAAATTCTTCTGGAATATCTTTGTATATATTTCTACTTACACTTTCATTCTTTCTTTTTTTTTTTTGGAATGCCTCTTATAACCAAAATATAATTGGGCTTTTAAAAATTTAGCTTTAGGGCCGAGCCCATGGCGCACTCAGGAGAGTGAGGCGCTGGGGGCGCAGCAGCGCTCCCATTGCAGGTTCGGATCCTTTATAGGGATGACCAGTGTGCTCACAGCGCTTACTGGCTGAGCGCGGTGCAGCCAGTCTCAAAAAGGACAAATAAATAAATAAATAAATAAATAAATAAATAAAATAAAAATTTAGCTTTAGAGACTGTGTTTTAACCTTTCAATTTAAGCCTTCCATTCAATTTAAACTTTCCACAGTTATTAGAAACACTAGTAAATTATCCTTAATTCTGCATTATTTTATGTTCTCAATTTGCCAGATTTATTTTCTAACTTTCCCCCTTTTTTCCTTTTCTTTAAATCAGTTTTTTTTGCATTTAAAATCTTTTTGCCTGAAAATATCTATGTTTTACCTGATTTTAAAATACAATTTCCCTGTATATCAAATTTAAGATAGTTTTTCCTCATCCATTTTAAATGCTGCATCCTTAATTTTTTATATCAAAGTTTAATTTTGTCTATTTTCCCTTCCTTTAAACCTGATAAATACAAATGTAAGTTTGTGATAGGACACAGCTATAAATGATGGATATTCTCTATTGAAAATACTTTGAACTGCTATTAGATATCATACAACTTTCTCTTGGTTGAAAAATTCTTATACCTGTTTGCAAAATATTTAAAATCTACAAATTTCCTTTTACTGTTAATAAACAAACTAACCCAGGAAATTAAATTTTCTTTAATTTATGAAAGTTCTTTGATATGAACCTGCATAATCATTAATTAATTAAGAGTGATAGTGATAATGTATGCATGGTTTTGAGATGGTGAAAGTGAAAGTGTTGGTTCTATTTTTTACCTATTTCTACAGTTTTGTTTTTAATACTTTGCCACTGCTGGGACAATGATATCTACATAAGTTTTTTTCATGTAAACATATTTTATTAGTGAGATAAAAAATCTATTTCTAATCACAAAAAAATAGCAGCAACTATTTTAGAACTGGTATTAAAAAATTAAAATCCCCACTTTTAACTCTCCAGTTAATATTCCTGAGATTCTACTAATTTTTCAAATAGTTAACTTCACCATAATATTTATATGATTCCACATGTATTTAAAAAAAAACATTTTCAGAGTTTGAAATTTTTTTATTATTTTAGGGCTACATAATCAAAAAACTCACTGTTTTTATTTAAAAAATATCTTAGTCTTTGAACCAAATATAGTTTCATGGTTGAAAAGGTTCTTTTTGTCAATCTCAGGCAACTGGTTCTAGCACCCAATTTATCATCTGAGAAGTAAGTGATGCAAGGACCAGGTGTGAAGTGAATTGATGGAGAGCTATGAATCAGTTAGCAAAAAGGAGAACTCCAAGGCTGGCTGGAAATCTCAGAGAGACCGACACTTTCAAGAATCTTAGGCAGAATTAGGGGAACAGTTTACATAAGACATTAATAAGAACAGTCCTAAGAAATGATACAAAGCTATGATTGCAGTTTAAAACTAATAGAACTAGTATAAGAAATTGAGAAAACCTTAAAAGAGTAGAATTGGCATATAAAAAGTGATGGTTTAGTTAGTTATTATTCATTAGAATTAATATAAAACATCTTGTCTATGTATTAATTGCAAAGCGATATGTCATATCTGGGGGATGAACATATTATTTAAAACAAATGGTGTCCCACTCTAACCCATTCTCAACTCTATGATCAGGGTAGAGAAAGTTGAGTTAGATAAATTAGGGCTAAGAGAAGTCTTACATAAATGAACTATAGGTAGGATTCACCAATCAAGAAATTAATATGCAGGGTATGGCACCGCTTAAGTTACTTGCATTACCAACGTTGATTATTTTGATTAAAATCATCATGGTTTTTGAAAAATGTCACATTACCAGAAAAAGTATAAAGAGTAAAACCAAAGTCATTTGTCATTCTATCGGCTAGTAATTGTTCTATTAACATTTTTATGTATATCTGTTCAGAGTATTCTATTCGTGCAATGCACATTTAGATATGCTGCTTGGTTTTACTACTATTATTTTTCCACTTCAACTCCCTCACTTCCCAAATCCAATAAATTACTATGTTTATCATACGTATCTACTAAATACCTTGTTCATTGTAACTGCCCCGTTGCTTAGATCACTTTCATCCCTGGCCTTCATTACATACTCTTATAACATAACTATTTTCCCTGAATCTACTCTTGTCCTACTGTAATCCATTCATCTCTCTGCCACCCAAGAGATATTGTTTTAAAAAGGAAATTAAGTTCATGTCTCTCTCCAGATTAAAAACTTTCATGACCTTTTATTTTGATCAAATCTACAAAAACCTTAATATAGCCTAACATAGGAAGCTTGCCTCCTGTTTCCTCTTTAGTCCCTTATCCCCATGGTTTTCCCCTTATTTAACTGGGCAATGGTCCCGGCAAGCTCTTAACGGTGACCCAAGCGTCCAGACGGGTAGTGGATTTGCCTTGCAACATCCAAACTTTTACTGACTTGACTAATACATATTTATCCCATACATTGCATCTTTTGATTTTAGCTTTTCGTGATTTCCCTCAGACAAGGCTGCATTCGATATCTGTATTTCTTTATCATAATTAACATGTTTAATATCACTTATTTTAGACTTTTTATACTCACTGACTTCTAAATTACCTTATGTAATGTATTCTTATTGTTTACTGTCATATTTTTTGCTCAGTCTTTGTTGTGAGTTAAATTTATAAATTTTAGACATATTTTATACTAATAAATATGTTTCTATGTATCATTTGAATAACTCTATCATATTCCATTGAGTGGATTTAGCAGTTTCTTCTTGAATGTACAGAGTTACCATCTTGATACAACTTTAAACAATACTGCAATGAGCAACCTGTTTATTTATACTCAATTTATTTTCTTAAGAACATGTATTAGATAAATAACTGTTGGGTGAAGGGTATGTGAATTTTCAACTTTGATACACAAAACAGATATGTAAAATACAGTGCCAAAATGATCTAAAGACTAACAATAATTATGCCATTTACTTTTATGTCAGCAGTATATGAAGAACATTTGCTATAAGCAAATAGCATTGAAGGCTTTTGTGAATGTAAAGTTATGCTGCTTTTTTACTTTACTCTAAAATAATATTTTGAAATATTCTTAGTTTCACACTGCATTTGAAATTTAACCCTTTGCTTAATAAATACTCAAGACTATTTTTCACGATGACTACAACAATAATACCAATTACGTCAATAATCACAGTAATTACAAGTACCAATAGCAGTAGTACAAACAGAATAAGCAGTAGCAGGTGGTTCAGAAATAATATCATAAATATAAAAGTCCTCCTGAATTTAAACAATTTCACCATTAACTATGGCAAGCATATGGCAATCAGTGCTCCTCTGTTGTAGCAAGAGCTTTCTTAAACATGTATAAAGAAGTCTTATCAGTGTTAAGCATTATTGAGCACTATTTTGGATTACTGAATATCTGTTTAAAGACAGGCAGCCAAAGAATAAGCACATTTTAATTATAAAAGCATATCAAAAAGAAAATGAGCAGAAAAGTCTACTTTGTGTTTTAAGTAATCTTTTGCTCTATTTTGGCTTGAATCTTTGCTTGTATTATTCTGCACTTCAATAGTATGCATTACTTAATCATTATAGCAATTGTAATAGTCAAAATTATGCTCTTAAGACTATGACCTTTCTTTCCTTCTATTCAACATACCAAAAATACTGTAATCACTGTATAAATAATAGTAATAATACTTTACAAATGAGAACTTCTTTTCTCAGTAAGAATGTATTACTGGATTATTTCAACTTGATTTCTCTTGTAAGGGCAACATTCCTTTTTGCGGTGTTTGCATGATTTCTTTTAAACGTAAATAATTGCAACAAAGTAGAATGCCAATATTTTCAATTTTAGATTTTGTAAAGAAATCAAATACCTCTGTAATAAAAATAAAATGAGGGATATGTGGGAAAATAAATATATATGAAAAATGCACAAAATAAATTCAATATCTACTGAACAGAATTCAGAGTAGTTTACAGAATATAAAAAAAAAGTCAGTAAGACCAATTAGTGGAGCATGGGGAACTGAATAATTCAGATTTGATTTAGTAGAATTTCTATTTACACATTTTATAGCATCTTGAACTGTAACTAGTATTTTAAGACTGTAATCAGTTATTTTATTATTTCCACTTCTAAAAGTATGTTTACCATTTACATATTCTATTAAATATAAATTTAAAAATAATAAACACATGACCTTATCATATTATAGTATACATTTTAAAAACTCTGAAGTTCTCTGATGAAGGGACTGCTAAGGTTTATTTCATTTGATTCCTGTTATGGGTGCTTTACACCAAGATATTGACTTTGGTTGCAAGCAGTTCTGCTAGAATTGATTTATGATACACTCCATTGCTATCCAGACAGTTTCCAGTGAAGTGACAAAGAAGTTCTGCTTCCATACCCATCTAATCAATGGAAAGAAAAGCAAGACCAGACAAAACAAAATCCTTTATGCAAGGTGACTGGATACAAAATGTCATGTTGTGTATGGCATGTGTGAAAATAAATAGCGATATATATACCTTGTTAATCGGCATTGTTATGTGCCTTTCAAAAGATCAATTTATATCTGGTACTGAGACTATAAAAACCATTGTTGCATTAAATGGTTTCTTTAAAAAATAAATAAATGTCCATACATTTTACATGAACATTAATACTTCTGCTTATAGTATTTGCTTTTGTATTTCTGAGGATAAATAAATTCAGACACTTAAAAAATAAATAGTAATTGACTAAATAAGAGGAAATAAATATTCAGGTAGAAAAATGACAAATACATTTTATTATTTTGCCAAATTGAAGAATGTTTTGGGGACTCTTTAATTTGATGGGAGATTACTAAATCTGATAATACTGCAGATTAAATAAATCTATTATTTATAAATCTATTTTTTACTCTCCTTCAGCTTACACTCATACACACCTAAGTGCATTTTTCTGAAGTATAATAAAAATCACAATGCATGAAATGTAATACCAGAAACATACTGCATATTATCTGTATCTTCTTTTTTTTTTTTTTCCCTTTTTGTCTTTTTTCATGACCAGCAACGGATCGCAACCCTCAGTGTTGCGCCCGTACCGGACTGGGACCGGCAACGGGATCGCAACCCTCAGTATTGCACCCGCACCTTGCTCAGCCAGTGAGCGGCCGGTCTGTATGTGGGATCTGAACCCTCGGCGGGAGCACCACCGCGCTCCCAAGTGGCGCACTGTAGCAGTGCGCCACCGGGCCGGCCCCATCTGTATCTTCTTAAACAATAAATAGTGTGAGTCATCATGCTTAGAACATAAAATTTATGTCAGGGATACATACATGACAAGGAGTGAGGGAAAGGTAGGGCAAGGACAAATTTTAATGGGTTTTATAGTCCATAATGAGCTTTAAGAAAAACTACATTAATTACAAGAGAAAGTAAATTACATATATGTATCTGAGAAGGATGCCAGGGTGAAGTATGAAGGGAGAAGGGACTGAAACAGTGAGAATAGACAGAAGACTATTTCTGTAAAACAAAAGGTATTAAAAAAATCTCTGGGATGGGCAGTGATTTAGAGAATAAAAAACGAGAACAGATTTTGGGGGCACATTGAATAGAGTTTTAGGTCTTGGTTACTGATAGACTATGGATAGTAGAATAAAATAAGGAGCAAGGAGTGTTTCTTAAAATTTTAGCTTAAGTAAATAAGTAGATTGAAATGCCTTTGATGAGGATATGAAATAAAAAAGTAAGAACACCTAGCAAATGAAGGATTTAAGATGTGTTTAATCACAGGTTCCTTGATTTCTGAATACTTAATAACCAAATTCCAGGTTATCTCTGTAGAAATGTCAAATAAATGCTTAGCCTGGCACCATTCCTCATAGGGTATAAATTGGAGTCCTTGTGGCAAATTGATTACATTAGAATCCTCCACCCCCCATTATGGCAGCAATTATTCTTACAAGGGTTCTCATATTTTGGATATAAGTTTGCCTTCTTTACAAATAGCACTTCTGTCAGTACTATCATTCACAGATTTATAGAATATTGTATTCATCATGATACTAGTCCACGTAGCATTGCTTACCAGGGAATTCATGACAAAGGAAGTGAGCAGTATATACTCACCTGCATGAAATTTACTGGTGTCATCACACATTCCATCACCTAGAGCATCTGGCTTGAAAGAACAGGGTAATACCCTTCATAGGGCTCAGTTAGGGTAATAGTAGCCAATATGAACCTGTTACATCGGAATTTTGGCCTACAAAACATGGAATTTAAAAAAAATCAGGAGCCAACATATGATGCAGTCTCCCCATAGCCAGAAACATGAATCCTAACACCAAAAGTAGAGGTAGGAGGGGCCTGTCTCATTAGTATATCTAATAATCTACAAGAGGAATGTTTTTCCTGTTCCCATGACCTTAGACTTGTGCTTGTAGGTCCCAGTGCCCAAGGAAGCTTGTGCCTATCTGAGAACCCAGTATTTGGGAATCAGAAGGAATTTCCTGGGTTTCTTTGTCGAATTTCCATTCCTAATAGTCTTGTTAATAGGAAATTGTGGCTTCTTATTAAAAAAATAATCAGTACTAACTCAAACTCTGCAAGAATAACATTTTGAGTTCTTTCACCAGGTCAGAACCCAATCTACATGTAATGTGGCAAAGGGTAAGGGAGATATGGAATGATGAGTACATGATGGTATTTTGTTGCTGTTGTTTTGTTTTTACTAACTTTCAGTAACCATCTACAAATGTACATGTGGATGGCCATCTTTGAAGCTCAGGAATACACCATCTATGTTTTATATAACAAATTTTTTTCTCCCCATTCTCACTATCTCATATGAAGTACAACACTGGAAATAAATTAACAGCAGTCATGATCACATAATTACTAGCAGATGATTATACTTTGTGTATCCTTTAAGATGGCAACACAAACTTTTACCTGAATGAAGGACAAGGATAAAAAACTGAGGGGCCAGTGTGCTGGACTTTGCCAGATCTCTCCTTTGCACTCCAAATCCATTCTCCTCTCGCATTCTGCTCTGAGAGGTTGAGCTCTTTGGCTTCTGGTTCTGTTTAACCAATGCAGAGTCCTGTCAGGAAACCAATGGGAGGGATTAAACAGAAATGAATGTATTTATTCCATTATTTTCACTCCTGCAAGGAGTTGTTTGTGTCCCTCAGATGAATTGTTACTACTTCTTTCATTACAACTTTCTCTACCTACCTCTTTGCAGGCTCTGTTAGCCACTTCCCCGCTACGCCCCTTCATGCCTGGGAAATTCAAAGTTACTCTGCTGCTACTTATTGTGGATTCCTGCACTGTTCCTTGCAATTGTAATCATCCTCACACCTTGGAAATATTCTTTTACAAAGAATAAGCAATGATATTTCCTAATTTTAATGTGTTAAACATTTCCTTTTAGTACCCTAAAGATAATACTATGTATCAGAGTTTGTTAAGACAAGCCACATAAGAAGCCATGGAAATGCTACAGTGAAGATAAGAAACTTTTCAGGTGACCAGGAGCAGTTAAATCTCATAAAACTTCAATATAGTTGAGAGGCAAATGCTGTGCTCAAGAACAAGGACCAGAGCAGAATTACTGGTAGAAGAAGAGAAAGTTGTTTTGAAATAATTCATGGTGTTGAAGGCTATGGATCCCATAGCTTACCAATAAAATGTAATTCATAAATGCGAGTAGAAGTTGGGAGCGAGGAAAAAAAAATCAAGAAAATTCAGAGTCAAAAAGGAGGTGCTATAGAGGGGATCTTATTTTTTAAGTCATTTGTTAAGGCAACAATGAAAGACAATTTTTTTAAAGGCCTATACATAGAAAATATTGGCACAAATAAAAAAAGTGACTTAATTTTCTTGGAGAACTGAATAAAAAGTTAATGAAGCAAGCATAGACTTGAAAGAACACCATAAAGCAATAATTATAATGATAATAATGATAGAAGATAAACAAGATATGATGACAGAAAATAGATTGGCATGTAAAGGATATGATGAAATTTAGAAAATATTTTTTGAAAACAAAAAATAACTTCAGTAAAGATAAAGAATAGCTTGAGAGTCTAGAAAAAATAGTCACACACAAAGGAAAGAAAATCAGGTTGACATCGTATTTCTCAACAGCAGTATTTCTTGTCAGTTGAAAGCAGTTGAGCAACTTCTGCAATATACTTAAGGAAATATCATAGGGGCCAAGAATATTATATCTTGTCCCCTATGATATTTTTTTCTTTTTTTCTATGACCATTTTTTTATGTATAAGGACAAAGTCAAACCTTTGAGTTTAGTAAATCAGAAATTGAGTTCAGAAGTGTAGAAGACTACAGACAAATATTCTAGAGAACAAATTTTATTCAAACAATTGGTGGTTGAGAAAACTTGCAAAAGAAAAGGTCTGCGGTGAACACAGAACATATTTAACTGTAAAACTAAGAGTAAAACAAAGGAAGAATAGAATATAGTTAGTAGAAAATGTATAAACCCAATTGTAACAAAAATGGAGGAAAAAGGTGAGAGAAAGGAGAAAGGAAATCTCACTCGTCTCTCATGTAACAGCTGGGAGTTAACAGCTGACATATTAACTACAAGAAGTTATTTTAAAAATACAAACTAAAGATGAGAAATGATAATATTGACAGAAGACAGAGGAGTCATAATGAAGATATTATTAAGTGGCATACAGATGAAGACATGATTACCAGAATAAATAGATGAACTTTCCTAAATATGAGAGCTAATATCAGAAGATTAAGGAAAACACATTCTAAGATAAACACAAACAAATGATTAACATATCATAAAATATTATCACAGAATTAAGATCAAACATATCAATAAGGCATATCTTATCATACAAAAAAGCCAAAAAGTTTTAAATCTGTTTAAAAAAAGGGGGCGGGTGGTTACATCTGACAAGCACACCTAAAAACATCGTGATTGTGGAGGATTAAAAAAAAAAGAATGGAAAAATACTTAATAGTCAAATGCAAACAAACACATGCTAATAATGCAAGCACTCAATTTTTCACTCAGGCATTTTAATAATAGAAAAAGATGAGAAACATCCAATATGTTTACAATAACAAGGTAGTTGAATAAGTCATAATAAAAGTATCTATATACCATAATTCTATGAAGAAAGATAAATGAATAATCTCTATGCAATAATAAAAAAAAGTGCAAAACATATGTATGCTTACCTTAGTGTAAGAAATTAGCAAAAAAAGGTGTCTACTTGAAATTTCCTTCTATTTGAACAAAATATAAGAGAGAAAATTACTAAAATTGGTAATGTATAAAGCACAGGTTGACATTGTAAATGGACAGAGCAATACGGAAGAGATTTTCCTTGCAGCCATTTTTAAAATTTGTTTATGAGTTTTGAACCACGTAAAAGTATTTTATTCAAATTAAATTGCAGACAAATCCCATTTGAGAGACACGTTACCAAATACCTGACAGTACCTCAAATTTGTGAAGGTCATCACAAACAAGGAATGTTTGTGAAACTGTCACAACCAAGAGAAGCCCAGGGACACATGAGGATGAAAGAAAATGTGGAATGCTGGATGGGATCCTGGATCAGAAAAGGACATTAGGAAACAAGTAAATTTGAATAAAGTTTGAACTTTACATAATAACAATGCATTAATATCAGTTTGTTAACTGTAACAAATGTTTCATGCTAATGTAATAGAGAAACTATATGTGATGTGGGAACTCTGTACTATTTCACAATTTTTCTGTAAGTAAAAAACTTATACAAAGTAAGCTTATTAAAAATTGATTTACAGTAGAAAAACATCTGGATATCCCATTGTACAAAATAACTGGTGCTACGGATTAAGTTGTGCCACCCCTCCAAAATTTATATGTTAAATCCCTAACTGCCAGTGTGATAGACTTTGAGACAGGACCTTTATAAAGGTAATTAAGGTTAAATGAAGTCATAAGCATGGAGCCCTAATCCAATGTGTCTGGGGTCTTTATCAAAAGTGGAAGAAGCTAAAAGATTCCTGGGATGCATGTGCATAGAGAAAAGGCCATGTGGGAACACCAAAAGGCAGCCATCCTCAAGCCAAGGAGAGAGACTTCAGGAGAAACCAACCCTTTCAGCACTTTGATTTCGGACTTCCAACTTCCAGAACTGTGAGAAAATAAAATAAACTGTTGTTTAAGCCACCCAGGCTGTGGTATTTTGTTATGGTAGCCTTAGCAGATTAACACAACTAGTTTCTACATAAACACATCAGTTACATATCATGGCTACTTTTCTTGATCATGAATTACCTTTAGAATTTATTAAAGTAAGGGAGATCTGGTCAAGATGGCAGAATAGATGGTCCCCAGCGTCACTCTCTCCCACAAATCAACCAATTTACAATTATAAAAATATAACAACAGCCAAGCTAGGGCTGCTGGAACTCAGGAGAAGAGGAAGAGAGACGTATGGAGTTCATGAAGGCAGGAGAAACCAGGATGAGAGAAAGAAAAACTGCTCTGAGCGTTTTGAGGTGTGGCTGCTTTAAGGCTCGAGCTGCTGAGCACATGGAGCAGGAGCCGACAGAAGCCACAGCTTTGCCCTTCGGATGGAGTTGCTTGGAGGCAGCAGTGGAGAAGAAGGCCTTGGTGGCCCCCAGGACAGCAAGACCATTAATAGGGTTCCTGTGAACCCACTCAGGAGCGAGGAGCCAGAACAATGGAAAAAGGGGAGCCATTCAGAAGCTGGTGAATCATTGCAAGGGACCAGTGCAGGAAAGTCCCATAGGAAGTGTTTGGAACATGGGCAGTGGGGGAGACAGGCCTACTGGGAAAACACTGGGACACAGCAAGGAGAGCTGACCCGCCCCCCAATCAGTGCAGGACCACTCAGAGGAGACTGGTTGCAAATGCAGAATTGCATAGGATGCAGTTTGATGAAAAAACTCAGGCCCAGATCAGAGTTTCTACACAACCCAGGTACACCAGGTCTCTGGAGAGCTGGAAATACCTATAAGGTCAACCACTAAACCCTGAGCTGCACAAAGAGCCTTCCCTACAGAAACAGCAGCAAGGCAGCAATTTAGCACAACCACACAGCTCAAGTACTGGTTCCCATAGGAAGTACCCCGGTTTTAGAAGTAAGCAAAGGACAAAAATTTAGTTCTGGCTCAGGCACACCACCAGCACCAAGGAACAAGCCAAAAACATCATCTCCATGTGGGTGGCCCACCACAGGCACCACAGTAACCATGGCTGCTGTGAAAGTGGCTAGACGTCACAACCACCACACAGATGGTCCACCAGCCACTGGAGTGCATTGACACAAGGAGAGTCACCAGCAGAGACCAAAGAAAAGAAGAGGATATCTCTCTCCACAAAGCCCATTCCAGAGTGACAGAAGAAGCAGCTGCTCTATGATAATATTGGGGGACCTGAACACACCTCTCAGCATTGGACAAATCATCTAGGCAACAAATTAACAGAGTAACCATTACTCTTTCAGAGGGAGAGAAGAAATCTAGGGCTATCCGTGGTAGGAGGGGGGATGGAGAGGGGGATAGAGAGAGGTTGGACAAGGGGCACAACACAATCCTACCAACACCTTGATTTTAGCACAATGAGACCTGTGTCAGACTTCTGACCTGCACAACTCTTAGATAATAAATACCTATTGTTTTAAGCTACAAAGTTTGTAGTACTTTGTTACAGCAGCAACAGAAAACTAATACTGCAGGAAAACTGCAAGTAAAGACAGAAAAGTTACAAAGGCATTGCCTTCATTTGTTTTAAAATAAAAATGATTGATGAAGAAAAAAATTTATTAAAGTGAAATCAATAAGTTACACATGTCAAAATAAAATATACATGCACACACATACAAGGGAAATAAAAGAAAATATGAGAATAAAATTTAAAAGTTACCAGTTAAGAGATAAGAATGCAAATGGTAGTTTATGTATTTCTAGTCTTATTGTTTTCAAACTTATAAGCATAATTTTCCTAACTATGTTTTTGACATAACATTATATAACAAACATTTTCTCACTTTATTACATATTATTCTACAAAACCACTTTTTAAGGTTGCCCACTTTATTAAGCACAATTGCTTAGTATTTGTATTGCTTTCAACTTATTATCCCATACTTTGCAAAAAAGAACACACTTACCTACATGAAACCTTAGCATGCATTAGTAATAAATCACTTATTAAAATTCTAAAGAGTGAGATTTATGGTCCAAAGATTATATACATTTAAATATTTTTCTGTATTTAATCAAATTGAAAAATATGTATAATAAAAATTTTAAATCTCAATGACAATATATAAGAATTGTCAATTCCCTCAGCTTTGCTAAAGAGAGCATTGGATTTTTTAATACATGACTAGTAATATCAGTAAAATGTACTTTATTGAAAAGTTTTATTTTTAATTTATTTAATAGCAATGAATATGTTTTAATGTTTATACAATTTGTCAAAACAAGTAATTTAAGGCATAAGTTTACTCAAAAGATATGTTTTGAAATTTTTCATGGAGAAGAAATTAACAAATAACCCATAAGAGTTTGATCAAAATATTTGAATTAGTTTTGTTTTTTGACACAGTTATTATATGAAATTCACACAAATTGGAATTTAATTAAAATGTAAACTTATATAAAATATTCATATCTTGAAAATTTTACTCAAGCTGCAATTTTAAAAATGCATTTGATCTTTTTCACGTAGATGATATTATTTATGGTAAAAAAAAGATTCTTCACTAGAAAAACATCTCAGTTCTGCATTATAGAACCTCCCCCCCCACTCCCCCACTTGGTAGTTGAAAGACAAAATTAAGTGGACAGTACTTCTAAGCATTACGTGGATATTCTGATGTTCCAAATGTTCCTCCTATTTCTTCTTCCAGCTGTCAAAGATAGCTGGTCAGACATAAGCCATCACAGCCACAGCTCTGCACTTGACGAAAAGCAAGTGCTACACTTTGCAATGAAATGTTTACTTGGGGGCTCTCCACTCTATTCCACTGGCCAATTTGTCTGTTTTTATGCCATTACCATGCTGGTTGGGTTACAATAGCTTTATAGTATATTTTGAAATCTGGAAATCAGGAAGTGTGACTTACAACTTTGTTCTTTTTGTTCAAGATTGCTTTAGCTATACATGGTCTTTTGTGGTTTCATACAAATTTTAAAATTGTTTTTTCTATTTCTGTGAAAAATATCACTGGTATTTTGATAGGGATTGCATTGAATGTGTAGATTGTTTGGGTAATTTTGAATTTTGATGATATTAATTCTTCTTACCTATGAACATGGAATATCTTTCCATTTATTTCTGTCCTTTTCAGCTTTTTTTTTTTTTTTTTTTTTTCAAATGTTTTATAGTTTCTTTGTAGAGGTCTATCACATCCTTCATTAAATTTACTCCTATTTATTTTAATTCTTTTGTTGGCTATTTTATTGTTCACTTATATGAAAGCTATTGATTTTGTGTGTTGATTTTGTATCCTGCCACTTTACTGAATTCATTTATTAGTTCCAGTAATTTTTGGTGGAGACTTCAGGGTTTTATTATATGTAGGATCATGTCATCTGCAAATAAGGATAGTTTGATTTCCTCCTTTTTCATGTGAATGCTCTTTATTGCCTTCTCATGCCTTATTGTACAGGCTAGTACTTCTAGTACTATGTTGAATATGAGTGGGAAAAGTGGGCATCCTTGTCTTGTTCCAGATCTTAAAGGAAAAGCCTCCAACTATTGTCCATTCAGTATGATATTAGCTATGGGTTTGTTTCATATGGCCTTTATTTTGCTGAGGTACATTTCTTATATTGCTAATTTATTGGGTGGTTTTATGATAAAAAGGTGTTGAACTTTATCATGTACTTTTTCTTTGTCTGTTGAAATTATCATGTGGTTTTTCCTTCATTCTGTTGATGTGATGCATCATACTTCCTGATTTCAAAATATAAGATAAAGCTATAGTAAACAGAACAGAATGGTACTGGAATAAAAACATACAAATTGACTAACAGAGTAGAATAAAGAGTCCTGAACAAAACCCTCATGCACTATGTCAACTGATTTTCCATAAAGGTGCCAAAAATATACAATGGGAAAAGGACAGCATCTTCAACAAATGATGCTGGGAAAACTGGATATCCACAGCAGAAGATTGAAGCTAGATCCCTATCTCTCATTATATACAAAAATCAACTCAAAATGGATCAAACACCTAAATTTAAAAACCAAATTTGTGAAACTACTGTAAGAAAACATAGGGGAAATGCTACATAATGTGGGAGTGGGCAGCACTTTTTTGAGTGAGACTACAAAGGCAACTAAAGCAAAAATACATAAATGGGACTACCTGAAATTTAAAAGCTTCTGAACAGCAAGGGACACTGTAAACAAATAAAGAGACAACCTACAGAATGAGAGAAAGTGTTTGCAAACTACACATCAGACAGGAGGCTAATATCCACAATATATAAGGAGTTCAGCTAACTCAACATCAAAAAACCCAAATAGCGCAATTAAAAAATGGGCAAAGGACCTGGACAGACATTTTTTTTAAAAGAAGGCATACAAATAGCTAAAAGGCACATGAAAAAAATTCTCAACATTACTAATCATCATATAAATGCAAATTAAAACCATAGTGAGATATCATCTCACTCCACTTTGAATAGTTATAATCAACAACACAAATAATGACAAATGATGGTGAGGTTTCAAAGAAAAAGGAAATCTCCTACACTGCTGGTGGAAATGTAAATTGGTACAGCCACTGTGAAAAACAGTATGCCCTAGGCCCCAGCCCTCTCATTACTGGGTATATAACTAAAGGAAATGAAATCAACACATGAAAAAGACACTTGCACTCCCATGTTCATCATAATGCTAACTCACAATTGCCAAGAAATGGAATTAGCCTAAATGTCCGTCAACAGATGAATGAATCAAGAAAATGTGGCATATATGTGTGTGTGTGTGTGTATGTGTCTACACGTATATATATATGCAATGAAATACTACTCAGCTATTAAAAAAGATGATATCCTACTGTTTGCAGAACATAAATGAAACTGGACACCATCATTTTAAGTGAAGCAACTCAGGCACACGTGCACACACAAAAGTATCACATAATATCACTCATATGTGGAATCTAAAAAAAGGTGGTGGGTGGAGTACACACAGAAGTAGAGAGTAGAATAATGGTCACTAGAGGTGAAGAGGGGGGAAAAAGTGGTGTATTAATGGGTACAAAACTATGCTATCTACCCTAAGTGAATAATTGTGCAGTTTATGTATATATTGAAATAATATACCATATTCCACAAATATGTACAAATAAGTGGTTTTCTTAAAGTTGCTGATTAATCAATCCTTTTTTCATTCTTCTAAATGAGTCATCTTTAAATGGATTTTTATATTTATGTAACCTATTTATCAAATTATTTACAAGCGTTAATTTCTATTTTTTAAATATTTTACTACATTTTAATTTATATCAATGTGCATGTTTTCCCATATCACTTGACTCTTACATAAAAGAAAACTATATTACATACATTTTATATGATAACCAAAGAGTTTATTTTACCTAGCACTGCGCTCAAGGAATGCAAAATAAAAAAATAATTTGAAGTAAAATAACTAATATAATGTTTTTATATATCAGTTTTTGCCTTTAGTATAAACATTGTTAAAATAAAGCATGTAAATTAAGTAATCACTTTCCAACAATGTATTACAGTGCAACAAATTTTATCTTAGTTAAAATGACAATAGGAATTTTTAATTTTTTTTAATTGAAACAATTGATTATATATATTTATGTATGGGGTACAGAGTTGACTATCAGTATTTGTGTACAACACATGATGATATTTTGTTCAACTTCCACCTTTAAGTGAGGACATGTGGTATTTCCCTTTCTGTACCTGGTTTATTTCACATAACATAATTTTCTCTACATTCATCCATGTTGCTGCTAATGGCAGAATTTCATTCTTTTGTATGGCAACATAGTATTCCACTGAGTATATATATCAAATTTTCCTCATCCAATCATCTGTCAATGGACATTTAGGTTGATTCCAATTCTTGGCTATTTTAAATAGAGCTGCAATAAATGTGGGAGTGCAGGTATCCCTTTGAAATGATGATTTCCATTGTGGGTTGATTTCTGGGTTCTCTGTTCTGTTCCATTGGTCTGAGTGTCTGTTTTTATGTCAAAACCATGCTGTTTTGGTTACCATAGATTTGTAGTATAGTTTGAAGTCAGGGAGTGTTATGCCTCCAGCTTTATTTTTCTTTTTGCTCAGGATTGAACATGCCAATCATCATGTTAAAACCCTTTAATGGCCTCTCATCTTCTTATTTTTTTATTGAAACACAATTGATTATACATATTTGTGGGGTACAGAGTTGCCTATAGTATTTGTGTTCAGTATGTGATGCTCAAATCAGGATAGTTGACATATTCATCAGTACAAAATGTACTCATTCTTTATGTCCATTAACCAATTCTTTCTTAACCTCCTTCTCTTCACCCTTCCCCCTTCTGATAACCACAGTTCTGTTCTCTCCTTGCAGGATTTCCTTTAATAATTTTGTAGTGCTAGTCTGCTGGCAGTGGATCTTCTCAGATTTATGTTTAAAAAATGTCTTTATTTTGCCTTTTGTAAAAAAGATATTTTCTGTTGGTGCAGAATCAGATTTACTATCTGCTGTTTTCTGAGAAACAATTTGTTTTATTTTCTTTTATTACTTTAAAGACATACACGTACTTAATAAATAACTATGATTATTAAACAATGTGATATGTTTATACTGTGGAATAATTCAGTGGGATACTTTGCTCAAGGTGTCGTATTGAAGGTTGGAGGGAAGAAAACAATAAGCATAGAAGCAAATAAGTAAAGACTATAAGGGCAAGTAGTAATTCATGGCAAAAAGAAAAAAAAAAAAGGCGGATAAGGTGATGAAGTAATAAGAGTGGCCATTTTGGGTAGAAAGTTCAGAAAATGTTTCTCTAAGCATGTAATATTAGTCAAGGAGCAAGCCAGAGGATACCAGATGGCAGAAATCATAGACATATACCATGGTGTGGGATAACACTGTGTTATTCCAGTGGATAATCACGAGTTGTCTATACTGATACCTATAAATTTTAAGTTAACCTAAAACATGTAGATTTACATCCTGGTGCAAAAGGGTGAAGGGAGTGTATCAACCCCACTGGTGTTCAATTGTTTTTTATACTAACAAAGCCCAACTTTAAACCACAAAATATTGTATTTTTCTGATCCATATTAATTGTATTTTAATCATATAGTTAGTACAGATTGTGAAAAGGTGCTTATTCAGCAATTATGTTTTTAATACAAAGTATTAATTAATCATGTTCTCTTGTTAAAAATGATTATAGATCATTTCCCTTCAACATCTTTAACTTTAAAATAAGATTTATTTTCTCTCTAAGTTTGAAAAATAAAAGAGAAAACACATCATACATTTAAATTTGATAAATTACTATTAATTGTCAGCAAGTATGCTATGCTGATGATGGCTTGCCTACATGATTAGGCCCCAATGTGATTACGTGTCATACTGGAAGCTAAAAAGAGTCAACTGAAATGTAGTACAAAATTGCTATCTTGCCATACCCTCATTTCATTCCAGATTTGGAAAATGGAAAAAAGAATATTTTCTCTTTAGGAATAATTGCATAATCGTTAAGAGAAAATTGCTATTGCTCCTTTGTCAAGGAGGAAAATAACCAACTCGATCGAAAAAACCGATTATACAAAAGCCTTTATGACAATTATTTGGAATTTCAGACTTTGGAGATTAGAGACTGAAAAACTACCACCCGTATGCTACCTTTAAAGAAAGTTAGACCACATAAGCCTTCTGGAAACTTAATGCTCATGTTAAACCAACAATTAATACACATACATACATGTACACACATAGAGATATAAAATATATACATACATATATCTATATATTGTATAAGGTGTATGTATACATACATGTGTGTATGCATTTTTTTCACTGTTTACCCAATTGCATTTTTTCTATGTGTATGCATAAGTTTTAGAATGTCAACTACAGCAAATTCTTGCAACAGTATGGATCTATGATCGTCTCAATGAAATCTGTAGACTCATAAAAGCACAATTTAAAATATACTCCTTGGGAAAAAGCAAATAGGTAAGATACAATTTTGTTCTGGTAAGTATGATATGGATAGAGAAATGTTCTGATATGTTGTGTTGCAGAATCTGGTCTCTTAAAGGAAGATAAAATCACTGCACTAATATGAGAGAAAACAGAGCATAGTCTGTAACCTCATGTGTTAAGTATCGTTTTCAAAATAGTATCCAGGGAGAGTTAGTAAAATAATAGGATCTATCTTGATATTTCGTTCCCAAGATGTTTGATTTTAACTACGTATGTGATAATGTGCCTCTATTAAAAAGAAAAAAAACAAGTGTTAACTAAACAATATCAAAAACAGAAAAGAAAAACCATGAAAATGCAAAAAAGCATGAAAAAATTAACTACAATAATTAAAATGTAAATATAAGCTTTGCTAAGTTCATGTATGATGTATATTTCCAAACAATGCAAATTTTATCTCATTTAAATTATGTTTAGAGCATAGTTCAAGGAAATTATATAAAATAATGCATGTTTACAGACTACTCATTTTACAAAGAAGTTGTAATAAACTACAAAACTTCAAAACCATATGTAGTATAAATAGGAAATTTTGTTTTTTTAATTCTATCACTTTCCTAGAGTCATAATAAATATATATCAAATAATTTTTAAATTTGCTATATTTAAAAATTAACTGCCGTTTATAAATGCCCAGTATGGTAATATGTGTGTGGGAGTATGTCTTTCAGACTATTAAATTTTATTTTGGAGTAATGTGAAATTTAAAGACTCCTTATGTGAAATTTAAAATTTAACATGTTTATTAGTCTTATTATCATTTTTTTGGCTCAATATCTTAAATAAAATATTGCTTTATTTTTTGCATTCTTCCTATATGTTTACTGCTCTTCTTTTAGTCATTGATACTTGATATTATGCAGACAGATTCCATTAATTCGGTGATGAAATAATACTGAATTTGCTCATGCACATGATTTTATTGTATCATTTCAGTTTAGTTTATGTTATTCTTTGTTATCTACCCTCAGAAAACAAGTAGAAGAGTCGTCTGTTAAATACTCAGGTTTTCTATAAAATGCCTATTCTTGCAAAATAACGTTTTTAAACCTGGTTAAACGATAAGAGTAGCACTTTTTTTTTTTGACACTTCTAGTTAATATAACATTGGTGAGTTTGGGCAGAACAAGAGTTCAACTAAAAAAACTTTATTTCTTTCCTCAAATATTTATTCCTTTGCAAGACCTAGGTAATTTAATGTACTTCATCTCTAATGAGAACATTTTGCTAACTCCCTCTCCTCAGCCAGCAACTTCTTTTTATTATTAATCTAAAAAGTGCATGTTTTTCTTCCATTAAAGCTATTGGAAACACTACTGCTTGCAAAAGCAGTAATTTATAATCTTATAATCACAACTATTTTCTTTCTAGAAAGAAGGAATAGGCAATTCTAATGAACTCGTTTAATCATGAAAAAAATATTTTTTCCAGTTTGATTTGGGTAAACATTTAAGAAAATTATAACTAAAGCATAAATTAAATAAAAGTATAATTAATGGAAACATATATAGGAATATACTTTTTATTCTTTTCTTTTGAATTCTGATTATTTGAAATTATATTCTGGGTTAAATGACACAAAGAGTAGTGAAGAGGGGTTGATTTACAGTAAAGATTATAGTATAAAATAACAGAACTAACCCTACCAATTTTGGTGCCCTGAAAAATACTGCCACATGGTAGTTGATCGAAAAGTACTAAGATCACATGCGGTTTGAATAAAGGAAAGAAGGTGAAAAAGACATTACAATTAGATTCTCAACAGGATCTCTAGGTATCCCTTATAGGAATTCAAATCGTGAAATTGATCACAGTTCAATCTGTGGTCTGGGCTAGGGACAAATAGTCTAAACCAATTATCTTTCCACTTTCCCTGCCAATGACTGGTTCAGAGGTTCGATGAAAACAAGTCAGTTTACCTTGGTAAGGAAACAGTCTTTAAAGAGAAAGCAACAGTAAGCAAAACTCTCTTCTTCTCTCTTACACTTAAATGAGTCTACATATTTCTCTCGCGTTTGGCTGTCATGCTATAACCATGTGAGAAATCAGTGACAGGATAGGACCAACACTGTAGATGGCAGAAAAGACCAAGAAAGATTTTGGCTGCGCTCTTAGATCAACCCTGAACTTCTGTTATTTGCAGCCAAAATCACTCTGTTCAAAATAAAAGGAAATAAAGTAGAGTGGAAAGAAAAACAATTATGACAAAATGGTAGTACTGAAACCATATATTAGCATACAATTCAAGCATATAATAAAAAATATGATAGCAAACATCTTTAAACAACTTCTTTTAATAAAGAGGTGGAGGGGCCGGCCCGGTGGCGCACTGGATAGTGCGCCGCTTGGGAAGCACGGCGGCGCTCCCGCCCAAGGGTTCGGATCCCACATACGGAATACGGACCGGTTCCCGCTCACTGGCTGAGCGAGGCACGGGAGCAACCACTGCAAGACATCATGAGTAAATGTCTAAAACCTAAGACAAAGGGAAAAAAAAATAAGTTTTGAAAGGTGCCAGAAATAGTGCATTGCATTTAGGAGAATAGTGATTTGCATTTCAGTAAATTTCTCACTAATTCATACAGGCCAGACATTAAGTGGAAGAATATTTTTGAAGTTCTGAGGAGGAAAAAACCAACAAAAAACACTTTTATACAAAAATTTTGCATTTTTTGAAAATATTCTTAAGAAATAAAGGTAAAGGGACAAGAAAATCAAATACATTGTATATTGAGAAATTTTTTAATAAAAGAATAAATAAATTTAGAAAAAGAAAAAAGAAAGCTGAAATAAGACATTTTAGATGAATAAAAACTAAATTATCTGTCAGCACAAAAAAAAATTGCTAAAGTTCCTTAAACACTGCTGTACGGCCAAGGAATAAATAAAGAGGTGGAGCATAATAGGAAGTGTCAAAAACCAGAAAACATTTGCATTGCTTATTGGCTTAAAAATATCACTAGTACCTTATACATGTTTTTCCTAGAGTAAGAAGTATATAAATTTTTTGTAATTATGCTGAAGTCACGTTAATGTTTTATTTTGCTAAGGCTCTTAATCATGATAATTAGCACTGTGTAAACAGGTGTTTAATCTTGATGATGATGGAGATGAACATGATGATGATGATGATGATAAATTATTACTAAAAAGTCAGTAAATATTTGTTGGGTCCACCGCCAGCAGCCGACCCGTACAGCCCTAGCCTCATTCCTTTCAGTGGGTGAGCAAACGGCCCGGGATTCCTCTTTCCCTCCAGTCACTTTTTGAAGGAGACAGGGGAAGAGAGCTGTGAAGAGAGGTGAGCACACCACCGGCCCCAAACCAGCCCAGTTAAAGGACACTCAGATGCGATGGGGGTTCTGTCAAACAGTTCCGTTTATTAACACACAAGCATTGGCTTTTAAAGGTAAATGGCAAAGGCAGGTTTTTTACATCCTCCAATCAGCTTAAGGGTTAAGGGCATGCATCCTGTCTCAATACCTAGCTATTGCAATTATCCAGTGTTCACAAGTGCGGCCAATAAGGGCTAAGGCAAGGTTCCTGCAGACACTCCCACCCTGCTTTCTCCCGGCACTGTCTTAGGCTGCCACGTTAATCCACTTGTTATGTCACTTTAAGGTGGTGTTAGTGTTTTAAAGGTCCAACAAATATTTGTTGACTTTGTAAAGTTTTATTGGGCACTGTGAGGTTGAAGAAACTGTCCCTGCCCACAGTTGTAGAAAAAAAGGAGGTTCACGAAGGATTCAGTAAGCTAAATTATATACACAGATATTATATATTGATACTACTAAACTGCAAAGTTCATATTATGTGAAATAAGATAGAATTTAATGACATGCTGATTATATTGTACAGCAATCATTGTAAACTATGAGAGATCATTTTTTAAAATTGTTCAACAAAAAGAGTTTAGACCAGAGCTAACTTTAACTATGCTAATCATTTTAAAAATATTTTTTGCACACATTAACTCTATACATTATGGCATACACTAATTTTGGAAATTATGGTGCATAAAAATGTTCCATGTCAATTAAGTTTGAGAAATGTCACACATTTCATTTTCCTCTAAGTCTTACAGGAGGTTTTAAGAGCTATCAGCACATCGAAGGCCTACAAAAATTTGCTGTAGTAAAAAAAAAAGAAAAGAAAAAATGCCAACAAATTTGAAAATCTGGAGGAAATGGATACATTTCAGGAAAATACAACCTACCAAGGATGAACCAAGAGGAAATAGAAAAAATGCCAAATATTTCTTTATAAAAAAGTCATAATTATATTTTTTTGAATAGACAATTCATTTCAAGGTACAAAGTGTATGAATAAAATAGTTACCTTTTCACATTCTCCAGATATCCTGAAACAACCACAATTACCAGTTAAATTTAAAAAATTAAATTGTGGAAACTATGGAACAGTAAATAATGATCTTACATCCATGTCATTAACGTCAAAGAAGGAGAGGAGTAAGAATATAAAGCTGAAAGATTAATAATAAAAAAAATAAAAACCTGAATCTTTTTCAATTCAATGAAAGACTTAAACTTGCAGATCAAAGAATTAGAACTAACTGCAAACAGTATAAACTCAAAGAATTCCACTGCAAGACATCATGAGTAAATGTCTAAAACCTAAGACAAAGGGAAAAAAAAATAAGTTTTGAAAGGTGCCAGAAATAGTGCATTGCATTTAGGAGAATAGTGATTTGCATTTCAGTAAATTTCTCACTAATTCATACAGGCCAGACATTAAGTGGAAGAATATTTTTGAAGTTCTGAGGAGGAAAAAACCAACAAAAAACACTTTTATACAAAAATTTTGCATTTTTTGAAAATATTCTTAAGAAATAAAGGTAAAGGGACAAGAAAATCAAATACATTGTATATTGAGAAATTTTTTAATAAAAGAATAAATAAATTTAGAAAAAGAAAAAAGAAAGCTGAAATAAGACATTTTAGATGAATAAAAACTAAATTATCTGTCAGCACAAAAAAAAATTGCCTAAGTTCCTTAAACAGAGAAGAAATGACAACAGAAAGACACTTGGAATGTGAATGGTGAAAGAGTAGCAGAAAGTCTAAATATATAGGTAAAAATAATCAACTGTTCTTCCCTCCTTGAGTTTTTAATATTATGTCTGATGGTCAAAAGTAAAACATTATAATACTATGTCACTGGTTCTCTCTACAGAGAGAAAGTATTTAAGAAAATGATAGCATAAAAAAATGAGGCTAGAGGAAACTAAGTGTTACTAATATTTTTAGATCCCACTTGAAGTAGTAAAAGGTTAGTATTTGTAGACTACAACATTACATATTGTAGTCTACATATAGACTACATACATCATACATATATGTGTGTGTGTGTATATATATATGTGTGTGTGTGTGTATTTATATATATATCGTAATCCACAGAACATTTACTAAAATAAAACAAGACAAAATTATGAACAAATATACTCAAAACTCTATAGATGAATAAAAATGGAATACTAAAAATGCTTAAGTAACCAACAGAAAGGCAGAACATGGGACACAGAAACAAATAACAGAGAAAACAAATGCAAAAAACAAAAACAAAAACATGGAATCTGCTTTAAATTGGATGCCCTCCCCAACTTCACTGAGGCTTAATCCCCACTGTAACTGTTGAGGGTAGAAAACTGGTAAACTGAAAGGTAGGGCCTTGAGGAGGAGATTAATTGTAGGACCATGGAATACCCTAGGAAATGGATTAGTAATCATGGTCAGGGCATGGTTCTGAGTAATTTAAAAGCAAAGTACATGAGGAATCATTGCTCTTTCTGCTCCACCATATACTGCCATGTTAGACTCCTTGGTCACTGTTGCCACAACCAAGGCTTTCACCCGCTGTGTTCCCTGGACTTTGGAATGCTCAGCATCTGAAACTTTAAGCAATAAATTTTGTTTTCTTATAAATCACCCAGTTCCAGGTATTTTGTTATAAGTGACAGAAATGGACTGTTAGAAAATACTTAAATCCCTATATTTCAATAATTGAATTAAATTTAAATAACCTAAATATACAATTAAAGCACAGAGATTGGCAGAGTGGATTAAAAAATATCCAACTATATGCTGTCTAGAAGAAATTTCCACAAATATAATTAAATAGTTAGGTTAAATGTCAAACTATGCAAAATAATATACCATGCAAACATTAACAAAAAGAAAATTGAGGAGGCTATATTATTATTATTATTATTATTTTTTTGGAAAACTACATTTCAGAGCAAAGAAATTTAGCATGAACAAAGAGAAGCATATATAATAATAAAATGGTCAAATTGTCACAAAGATATAATAATCTTAAACATGTATACACCAAACAAGAGAGCTTTACAACACATAAAGGAAAAACTGAAAGAACAGTAAAGAATAAAGACAAATCCACAACTGTAGTTGTGAACTACAACAGCTTTCTTTCTTAGTAATTAACAGTGATAGAAAACAAATTGATAGTTGCCTGGTGAGGTGAGACAGAGCTGGAGGAAAGGGTTACAGATGAGAAAAAGAAAATTTTTGTGTGTGATGTATATGTTCAGAATCTTGATCTTAATGATGGTTTTATGAATGTATACATATGACAAAATGTATCAAAGTAAGCACTTTAAATATGTGTATTTATAATGTGTCAATTAGAGAAATAAAAAATTAAAGAAGGAAGTTTTTAAAAACCAAAAAATATGCATCATCTTGGGCCTCAGATATCTAATTTTTAAATTTTTCATAGATAATAATCATAGATGTTTAATAATTTTTAGATTAAAGTCTTTATCTCATCATTGGGATAATAGTAAAAAGTTTTAAATATCTAAACTTTTTAGTATCCATGATTTGATAACATAAATTATAGTTATAATTATAATACTAAATAACAATAAAAAATACTTTATATGACAATGCAGATCCCATTAAAGTGATGTACATGTGCATAAAAAAAGTGAAAGTATATATGTACCCAAAGGTAAAGATTGAGATTGAACTGTTGTATCTATAAAAAAGCTTTGAAGACCTGCTGTCTGATTTCACGCAAATGTTAAAAATGAGTAATTTCTGTAAGACTTCTACATTAAGCCTCATTATTTACTATATATTCTTATGTACATTAAAATATATGTTGGTGTGAACTTCTCTTTTTATAATAGAATTCTGTTATTTTATTGTTTTAGAATTCTTGAGCCTCCATTGATGGTGGAAGTTAGTGAGGAAAAATAAATAGTTTCAATTAAGGAAAATAGTCACTAAACTAATTTTTCCTTGTAGAAATTTGTAATCTGAGGAGCAAACTATATTCCTAACACTACACAACTGGTAGATTTTCTACAAACTTTATTCTTATATGTTTAGGTTCCAAAGGAATGCATAATAAGTTTTGCTAATTTCTTCTTTTTCTCTCTCTGCCTCTTTCTTTTTTATCCTCAGTTTTAGTTATTCTTGTTGGTTTATATACTTTTCTTTTAAATAGCCACTTTCTGCTAAAAGTATTTGGCTCTTTTCACCATGAACTCTGTGACATCATGAAATATATTTTTAAAAATGCTCACTGTAGAACCTCTCAATGCATGTGTACTACATTTGATGGTTTATAAAAAACCTAATAAGTATTTTTATTTGGTGGTTACTTCTTCAAATACTGGAGTGTGAGTTTTTTGGAGTTATGAAAAAATAATTTTTGCTTTTCTTGAGTTTTGTGTCAAGATCCTTTCTCAAAACTGTTTCAGATTTGCTTTTTATGGAGCTAGTTACTGGTACCAAGAACTAGTGGCAAAAGTGATCTAAAATAAAATATTGCATAGTGTTAACTTGACATATATAAAATGCTTCCATAGACATCAATTGTAATTTGCTAAGTGAAAACTGTAATCCCAGTTTATCTTGCAACTTCATCAGAATACCATCTGATAAATTTAATGGGAAGAGAACAGAATCTGAAGGAAGTCTTGAAATATGCCATTCATGTTTCCTACATAACTAGAGCATAAAAAGTAGTTTAACATTTATATAAAAATTTAAGGCTTATCCAACTGTATAAATGTGTACATGATCCCTTTTCTTTCTAATAGGAACAGGTGAAAGTAATTGAACTCTATTTTCTTATGTTCTACAGAAGACTTTTGAAATTTTCTTTTGCTTCTGCCAGCAAATTTTATTTTCTGATTTATTCTTCATTATTCACTTTGTTGTTGTTGCTACTGATTTTGTCTTTCCAACACTCACATTTTGTCCTTCATCCCTGCATACAGGCTGTGCCATAGTTTAATGTTTGTCTCCTCCAAAGCCTATGTTCAAACTTCACACTTACTATGTTATTGGAAAGGTGGGGCCTCCGAGAGGTGATTAGATAGTGAGGACTATGTCCTCATCAAGCCCCACTCATGGATTAATGAGTTAATGACTTAATGGGTTATTAGGGAGTAGACTGGGGGCTTGATGAGGAGAGGAAGAAAGCATTTGGAAAATGCTCTTGCTCAGCCTTTGTTATGTGATACCCTGCATCATCACAGGACTCTGTAGTGAGTCCCTAACAAGAAAAGGACCCTCACCAGATGTGCCCCCTGGACCTTGGACTTCCCAGCCTCCAAAAGTATAAAAAATATTTTTAAAAATAAATATTTAGTTTTAGGTATTCTGTTATAAGCAAAGAAAACACTGATAGGGGCGGCCCCGTGGCTCACTTGGGAGAGTGCGGCACTGGTAGCGCTGAGGCTTCGGGTTCTGATCCTATATAGGGATGGCTGGTGCGCTCACTGCTGAGTGTGGTGCAGACAACACCATGCTGAGGGTTGCGATCCCCTTACTGGTCAAAAAAAAAAAAAAAAAAAAAAAAAAGACTGATACATGCTGTGTACAACAATGTCCTGAAATACAAAACAAAATAAAATAACTCCTTAGAAGCAACTCTCTGTTCCCATTTTCTTCCCTTCTATTCTACCAGACATATCACAACTCAATTATATTTTCTATCCAAACTATGCATGATAATTTTTCATTAAACTTGAATACTTATTTTTGTATTTAGTTAATCCAGGTCTTCCTTTCTTTCACATTTACACTGTAAAATATCCCCTGAAATGTATAGATCCCAAAGATTTTTGAAAAAGCAAATACTTAGATCACAAGATTGCAAGTGAATAACCCACTATTTAACACAAGTAGGAAATGCAAAGTATTTTTTTTCTCATTCTTTGGAGTTTATTAGTTATCAACACTTGATCATCAATGATGGCAGTCACATGAAATGATCATTTATCAAAGGTTATATATTCAAATTTTTGTTGCTGTAGGAAATTTCTAATTCTACTAACATGATGGGACTTGGCACAGATAGATTAGGATTAAATGGGTAGGCATTTCAGATAAAATGTAAACACTTACTTTTGTTTGTTTTAATGCTTAATTGTACAAACATGTGGGATACAATGTGTTTCAATACATGCATATTCTGTACAATTATTCACTGAGGGTAGATGGTATAGTTATACACCCATTAATCCACCACTTCCCTGCTCCCCATCCCCTCCCAGCTTCTGGTAACCAACATTCTACTTTCTACTTCTATGAGAACTACTATTTTTCCTTTTTTCAACTCCAAATATGAGTGAGATTCTGTGGTATTTGTCTTTCTGTTCCCTGCTTATTTTACCTAGCATGATGGTCTCCAGTTCCATCCATGTTGCAGCAAATGACAGGATTTCATTTTTTTTTTCTATAGCTGAATAACACTCCATTGTGTATATGTGCCACAGTTTTCTATCTCTTCATCCATTGATGGGCATTTAGGTCAATTCTATTTCTTGGCTATTTTGAATAGTGTTTCAATGAACATGGGAGTGCAGGTTTCTCTACAATGTATTGATTTCATTTCTGTTGTGTATGGAAAGCAGTTTAAAAAAAATAATAAAAATAATAATAAATCTCCCAACATTCCCAGACACATCAAGAAACATAATTTATAACAAATCAAAAGGAGACAAGAGGTATAAAAATATGAATGATATCAAAGTCCAGGGGGACTATAAAATTTAACACAAGAGTGCAGTCCAGAATTACAAATGAGAGAAAGGTATGCCAAGAAATTCATAAGCATTGCAGCTGGTGTGATGAAAGTCCCCCATGGTTTTGCCCAGAGTTTTATTGACCCATTTCCTCATGCATTTCTACTATCCAATACAGGTATCTGTTATTCTGGAGGTGTCTGAAAAAAGAAATTCTAAAAGCACTGCCTCACATTTTCCTCCATTTATGAATGCAATGGATTAAGTAGTGCAGCTTTATATTAATATGTTTTGATCATGGAATTATTTCAGGATGAACTTACAGAATTACTTTTGGCAGTCTGAAATATTTTTGACACTTAACTACCTATAAAGAAAAACAATAAAAATGCATTACAACTCTCATGCCATCTTTTAAAGCAAATAGGCTCATTGTATTGATTCTCATCCAATCAAAATCCATCTAATAAAGAACAAACCCACACCAGATATTTCAATTTATACCATATCTTTTATAAAATGAGCAAATAGCAGCACAAAACAAAAAAGTAAAACTAAAATCTGCCAAGGCACAGTCCACTTAGGACTAATTTTCAATTTTAAAATAACACTCTTCTCACTATTCATTAAACTAAGGCTGAACTGTTTAATTTGCTCTCCACTGTCCTTACTGGTCAACACTTACAAGATGGTGTCTTTACATAACATTTGCTTTTATAATTTTCTTTCTCGTTACATTAAACTTACATTTTTTGTCTTTCTAATTAATACAGTGAATAAAATAAATAATAAAGTGAATAAAATGGTCACTTTACTGATATAAATATTAACTTAAATAATAAGAGTAATATAAGGTGTTTTATTTTTTCATATTACTAAATCACAGTATTTGAAAGTAAACTAGAAAAGACTTTAAAAGTGCATAAGCAGGTTCTACATGCAAGATGATTGGAAGTTGTCACTCAGTCCTAACAACAAGTAAGAAGCTGAACAAACTGAAGATCAACAACTCTGTCAGAGCCATCAGAGAACTGAGGTCACAAGGCAAAGGGCTGCCCCCCAAATTGGGAAGAGACAGGCAGATACAGGGAACTTATTGAATCAGAAATCTCTGTGGGAACCAGGGCTGGGGTAGTAAAACCTGAGCTGTAATAGAATTGCTGGATGTCAGGTATAGATAAGACTAGAGTTTAAAACTCCAGGGGAACCCAGACATACAGGTATAGCCACAGTTTTGAGAGTTTTACCTCCGGCACCTCAACCATGTTCTCACAGTAAATATCAGAGAACATTTTTCTCATGCTTCCAGGAAAGACAGGGGAAAAGAAACCATATTGAAATATACCAGAGCACTCTGTTCTTCTTAACAAGTTCTGCTTTCAGGAGAAACTAGTTAAGCAGAGTCTAATCTGTTGGGGATTTATTAGAGCCTAACTGGCTTAGGAGAAGAAAAACACTCAACTCCATCCCACTTAAGCCATCCTGTCTTAACTAAAGATAGAAAAAACAACAACTGAGAAACATATGTCAAGTTCACAGTCGAGAGCCATAGGGTCACTAAAAGCCTGGGAACTAGTCAGAGGACTGTAAGAAAGCTCCTCCTCTGCCACATATCACCACCACATTACTAAAGGACTATTTACAGCAGTTTCTGTTACTCGATACATCATGTTTAGCTATCAAGAATATATTATAAGGCAACTAAAAGGCAAACAACACAGTTTGAAGACAGAGAAAGCATCGGAAACAAATACGGCTGGGAGGTTTGAAAGATGGGACAGGGAATTCAAAACAACTATGATTAATAAGCTAAGGGCTCTAACGGATAAAGTAAGCAGCATGCAAAAACAGCCAGGAAATGTAAACAGGGAGATGAACATCCTGAAAAAAAACAAAAAGAAACGCTAGAGATCAAAAATCACTGTAACAGAATTTTTTTTTTTTTTTAAAGTCTGTGGTAGGCCTATTAGATTGGGAACACCTGAGGAAAACATTTTGCACTTGTCTATCTCAATAGAAACCTCCAAAGCTAAAACACAAAATGAAAAGGCTAAAGTGCAAAATAAAAACAAAAACAAAAAAACACAGAAAAGTCATGAACCATAGAACAAGTACAAAAAATAATAATAATAATAAAAAGAAGAGACAGAGGAACAGAATAGTTAAAACAATAATGATTCATTCAATGTTAAACACCAAACCACAGATGTAAGAAGCTCAGAGAACACCAAGCAGGATAAATGCTAAGAAAACAAAAACAAAAAAATACACCTAGGCATATCATTTACATATTACAGAAAATCTAAGATTAAAAAAAAAAAATTCAGAAAGAAGCCAGTGAGGCTGGGAATACTACTTACCTAAAAGAGGAGCAAAATCAAGAATTACATCTGCTTCTGCTAAGAAGCCATACAAGCAGGAAGAGAGTGGAGCGAAATATTTAAAGTGTTGAGAGAAAAAAACCACCAACCTAGAATTCTGTACCCTGTGAAATTATCCTTGAAAAGTGAAAAAGAGATAAAGACTTTCTCAGACAAACAAAAATTTAGGAAATTTGTTGCTAATAGACCTTCCATGCAAGAAATGTTGAAAGAAGTTTTTAGAAAAAATGAAAGTAATATAGGTCAGAAACTAAGATCTACTTTAAAAAAAAGCAACAAAGAAGAAATAAAGGAAAGTAAAATAAAAACTTTATTTTTTTTCTTATTTTTAATTGATCTAACAGATAAATTTGTTCAAAATAAAATAGCAACACTTTATTCAATTTTATGTGTGTGTATATATATATGTGCTTAGGTATACTTGTATGTAAGTGAAATAAATAACAGAAATAATATAAGGGATGAGAACAAGAAATTAGAATTATTTTGTTGTTATAAAGTACTCGTGGCACTCATGAAGCAGTATAGTGTTATTTGAAAAGAGGGTTTAAATTAGCTGTAAATGTATATCACAAAATCTAGGGAAACCATAAGAAATTTTTTAAAAAGTACAACTGATATGCTAAGGAAGGAGAGAAAATAAAATCATATAAAATGCTCAGTTAAAACCACAAAAGGCAGAAAAAGGGTAAAAGGCAAAAATAAGAACAAAAAATCAGGGAAATAAATATGAAACAAAACAATAACAAACATGTTGAATATCAATCCAACTATATCAATAATCACTTTGAATGTCAATGATCAAAGTGCACCAAATAAAAGACAGAGATTGTTTGAGGAGATAAGAAAAATAAGCCCCAACTATATGTTGTCTAGAAGAATTGTACTTTAAATGTAAAGACACATATAGAATAAAAGTAAATGGATGGAGGGGTAGAGTGCAAAGATGTCAGTAGAAGGATACAGAATTTTAGTTAAATAAGTGGAATAAGTTCAAGAGATCTATTGTACAACATAATGACTATAGTTAATAACAGTGTAGTGTATTCTTGAAAATTACTAAAAGAGTAGATTTGAAGTGTTTTCACCACAAAGCAATGATAATTATGTGAAGTAATTAGTTGGATTTATCCATCTCACAACTGATACATATTTTTTTAGATGTACATGATAAATATATGCAATTTTATTTGACAGTAAAATAAATAAATAAATGGAGAAAGATATAATGTGCTAATACTAACCATAAGAAAGCAGGAGTAGCTCTATTAATTTCAGGTAGAGCAGAATTCAAAGTAAGTAAATTTACTAGGGATAAAGAGAACCAGTGCATAATGAAAAAGGGGCTCGGTCTCCAAGAAGACATAACGATCCTTAATGTATGTGCCTAAAAATAGAGAATCAACTATGTGAGTCGAAAACTGATAGAACTGCAAAAAGAAATAGATGTATCTATTATAGTTGGTGACTTTATCACTGTCTATCAGAAATGGGCAGATCCAACAGGCAGATCAGTAAGGACGTAGTCAAACTCACTAACACCAGCAATCGTCTGGATATAATTAACATCTAACAGTACTTCACTCAGCAACAGTATACACATACCTCTCAAGCTCATATGCTATATTCACCAAGATAGAACACGTTAGTGCCATAAAAATACACCTTTAAAAATTTAAAAGATTAAAAAATATGTCTGCACTCAGACCACAATAGAATTAAACTAGAAATCAATAACACAAAGGTAACATACATAACATCTTAACATGCATAGAGATTAAACAACACACTTCTAAATAACTGATGGGTCGAGAAAAAAAAAAGAGAAACTTTAAAATATTTTAAGTTAAAAATAAAAACAACTTTTCAGAATTTTGGAGTGCAGTGAAAGCAGTGCTTATATGCAAGCTTATAGTACTGAATGCATATGCTAGGGGATAAAAAGATCTACAATAAATTGTCTAATCTTTCACCATAGATAATTAGAAAAATAAGAACAAATAATATTCAAAGTAAAAAGAAGAAAATAAAAAAATAGAGAAGAAATCAATGAAATTGGAAATAGAAAATTAATAGAGAAAGTCAATGAAACAAAATGCTGATTCTTTGAAAAGATTAATAAAATCTATAAGCCTCTAGCTGGGCAAAGAAAAAAAAAGGGGGGAGAAGATACAAATTACTAATATCAGAAATAAAAAAAGGGAACATTATTATAGATGCCATGTACATTAAAAGGATTATAAAAATGAACAACTCTATGCCCAGAGATTTGATAAACTAGGTTAAATGAACTGATTCCTTTAAAGATAAATTCTGCTAAAACTCACACATGAAGAAGGGGATAATCTGAATATACCTATATCTATTAAGGAAATTGAATCAATAATTAATAGCATTCAATTTTATTGAATGAATGTTTTGTTGGTGAATTCTGCCAAACATTTAATTTAAAAATTATAACAATTATCTACAGTCTCTTTCAGAAGACAGAAGCAGAAGGAATACCTTGTAATGCATTCTATGAGGCCAGCCTCATTGTAATATCAAACCAGACATTAGAAGAAAAATATACAGACCAGTATCTCTAATGAATATCAATGTAATGATCATCCAAAAAAATAGCAAATAAAAACCAGCAAATTATAAAAAAATTATTTACCAAGATCAAGTGGAATATATCTCAGATATGAAAGGTTAGTTCAGGATTAGAAAATCAATTAATTTAATTTATCACATCAACAGACTAAAAATGAATAATCAGATAATCATAACATAGATGCAGAATAGTTTTTAATAAAATCCAACACTCATTTATGATAAAAACTCTCAGGAAACTAGGAATAGAGGGGAACTTCCTCAACTTAACAACAATAGCAACTAATCTACAAAAAGCTTTCAGTTAAGATATTGCTTAATGGTGAGAAAGTAGAAAATTTTTTCACTAAGATCAAGAACAAGGCAAATATGTCCCCTCTCACCACCCATTTTCAACATTGTTCTGGAAGCCCTATCTAATGCAAAGAGAAGGAAAGGGAATAAAAGGTATACTGACTCATAAGGAAGAAATAAAACTGCCTTTGTTCACAGATGACATGATTGTCTATGTTAAAAATACAAAAGGACTAACAAACTTTCTAAACTAATAAGCAATTATACCAAGTTTGCAGGATACAAAGTTAATGTACAAAAGTATATTTCTATATTACAGTAATGGTCAAGTGGACTTTGAAATTAAAAATACAATAACATTTACATTAACACATCCAAAAATGAAATATTTAGATAGAAATTTAATAAAATATGTATAATATATATAAGAAAAAAACCCACAAAACTCTGTTGAGAGAAATACAAGAAGAGCTAAATAAATGGAGAGATCAATGTTCATGGATACTGACTCAATATTGTCGTGATGCCAGTTCTTCCTAACTTGATCTACAAATTCAGTGCAATCCCACTCAAAATCCCAGCAACTTATTTTATGGACATAAACAAAATAACTCTAAAGCTTTCATAGGTCAAAAGACCCAGAATAGCCAACACAATATTAAAGGAGAAGAACAAATTTGAAGAATTGACTTCACCTGACTTCAAGACACATAAAGCTTCAGTAATGAAGACACTGTGGTATTGACAAAAGAACAGACAAATAGATCAATGGAACAAAAAAGAGATCCCAGAAATAAACCCATGTGAATATATTCAACTGATCTTTGACAAAGAAGCAAAGGCAGTACAATGGAATAAAGATAGGCTTTTTTAACAAATAGTGCTGGAATATCTGAATATACACATGCAAAACAATAAATCCAGACACATACTTTAGACCTTTCACAAAGAAGTTAGCTCAAAATGGATTACAAACCTAAATTTTAAATGCAAAACTATAAAGCTCCTAGCAGATAATGTAGGAGAATAGCTAAATGGCCTTTGGTATGTCAGTGTCTTTTTAGAAACAACAGCAAAAGCACTAATCATGAAAGAAAGAATCGATAAGCTGGACTTCCTTGCAATTAAACATTATTGTTCTCTGAAGACACCATCAAGAGAATTAAACAGCAAGCCACAGACAGGGAGAGAATATTTGCAAAAGACATATCTGTTAAAGAACTATTATCAAAAATATTTAAAAAAATAAAATAAAACCCTAAAACTCAATATGAAAATAAACGTAATTAAAAATGGGCCAAAGACCGGTGGCGCACTGGATGGTGCGCCGCTTGGGAAGCGCGGCGGCGCTCCCGTCCGAGGGTTCGGACCCCATGTACACACC